>NC_087341.1:13420833-13721666 GCF_037043105.1 Vanessa tameamea
GGGTTTAATGGATTAAGCCACACGAGGCTGAAAACAATTTTGTCGGCCGGCAACGATAATGCAAATTTATTATATCATTTAAATGTCCAAGTATTAACAAAACGGGTGAATACATTTATCGTCGGCCCCGACTATGCCCGATTTATTTATCTCTTGTTAATTCGTAAATTAATAAAGAAATATTTGCTTTGTAACATTTTAAGGGAAGTTTTTAATTTCGTTTAAAGTTAATAATTAAACCGTCGCGTTGATCATCGCTGTTATTACAGTAATAAAATGTTACATGGGGTCAATTGGGTACCCTTTCGATGTCTATGATTCCGCTATGAAATATCGTATTTTGATATCACATATATAAATCAAAATGATACATAAAATGTGGTAATAAATGTACGTAATAAAACAAACGTTGATGTTAACAAAAAGAGATAAACATTGGGCATTCGACCGGAGAGGGAATCCTATAACATTCGCCGGTATGTATCGAAATGATACCTGAACGATGCGATTTCATCCATACATCACTACACCGACGACCGCGTTGAAAATTTTATACATTTTTTTTTTTATATTTATCTATTTTAAAATTTAAAAGGAACCGACTTTAATAATAATCACAAAACAATTTTAATATATCTGATAATGCGTGTACAAGAATTGTAGGTGTTTTTGATAACCGAATCTTGCGGTAAATACGAATATGTATAACAAAGTATAAAAAAACATCCTTCGTCATAATATGTAGAATAAAATAATCAATAAAAATATAATAACGTCAAATCTACTTATGAATTACATCATAATATATGTTACTGGGAAGTGACAGAATATTATACACTTTAAACGGTTCTATCAACATGCAAACAACTTTGGTCTTGCTCGATACCCTGTATGTTAAGACCTACTGCCGTTGTATGTACGTTGGTTAACTTATAACGTTTTAGATCCTGAGATAACGGTAAAGTTGAGTTTTCTAAGTAGTTTTCAGTAGTAGTCGGGAGTGTCCCGTCTCTGTATTATTTTATTTATGATATCGGCAGGCTGACGTGAAATGGGTCACCTGATGGTATACCTAATAATTGGTCACCACCGCCCATAGACGCCCTCTGTAAGAAATATTAACCATACCTTATGATATAAAAATATCACCAATGCGCTACCGACATCGAGAAACAAGATCTTATGTCCCTTGTGCCTGTAGTGACAGTGGCTCACTCATATAAATTATATAGGTGGACGGACAAGTACCTGATGGTAAATTATAATCACCGCCATTGGCGCCATAAGAAATTTAAACCATTCGTTACATCATGGATACGTCACTATGGAACTAAGATATTATGGCCCCTTTATCTATGGTTATATTGGCTCACTCATCCTTCAAACCGAAACACAACAATATAAATTATTGCTGCTTGGCGGTAGAATAAAGATGAGTGGGTGGTACCTACCCAGACGGGCTTGTGCGAAGCCCTACCACCAAGTGAAATCCGTAATGTTCAGTACTTTTATAACACAATGAAATACGATATTACTGAAATAAATATAATCACCATTATCATAGCGATATAAATTGAATTACCGATATAAAGCCAGTATTAATAAGAATGACACGCATAAAGGTAAAAATACAATACAAATCTTCATTTCGAAAGAACCCAAAACATTTCCCTCGTTTAATTTGTATAATATTTTCTCGGTTTATATTTACGATACTTTACTTTTATTTGTATCTCTAATGGAAGTTATCAAATATATGGGTTAAAAATATTTATGGGCGCAGTTTTATTGCCGCGGCAAAGGAAATAAACGCTCAGCCAGTCATATGTTCATATTTTATTAAGTTTCCCGGCTATTTATTTAATATCGGCGGTATATAGAAAACAGAAACGCAATAATCATTATACTGAAGAGTTATTTAATTCCTATTTTATTTTTGACGATTAATAATTCTATTTTATTTTTGACGACTATGGATGAAATCAAACTTGTATTATGGCGTAACGTAATATTATAGAATAAGGACGAAATATAGTACAAATACAGTCAGTTATCACACGATATTAAACCGTGCTTCGAGAGTAGACACGAGTGTGGGCAATATAAGCCACAATCATTTTGCAACGTTTTCTTCCGTGCGAACTTTTGCTACCATTCAGAATCCAATATTTTCGAACGCGGCGAGTGCGCGTAAACGTGCTACGTTTCGTTTTAATAACGGGATAGATAGGTCGGAGGGCAAACATCGGACGGATTTTAGTGAGACCAAAAAGGCTCGCAGCCATAGTAAAGTAAAGCCCTCTATCCACTAACACGTATCAAACGCAGCCGCACTGACAACGGTGAGTTGATAGCGCGGAAATAAAACGAACGAAAAAAAAGACATAACTTAAGTTTGTCCTCTATGCGTTCTTAAATCATAGATCCGATTGTAATGAAACTTTGGCGTCTTGTTCTGTGTATAATGTGTAGTAATATCATATACATATATTTGGACAATTACTTCCATTATTCATAAATAACCGTAATGACTGAAACGTTTCGTTAGTGTATTGAAGCATAGCATATCTATAACAAGTCTAGAGTAACGCCTCAGTGGACAGGTGGCCTGGTGGCGTAATAATTGGCCCGGGCAATTAGCGGGCTATCGCGTTGACTAGCTTCAATCCGAGTTAGTTTTTACCGCAAACTTGCACCGATACCTGATACGGATCGGTTTGTAAATACCACGTGATTCGAACGATTTAATCCTTAGCTTTCGTTACAGTTATTTTGAGCCCACATTTTATGGAAAAGGATTTTTGTATTTCTCTTTAAGCATTCCAGATGGGTTGTTTTGAAGGCGAGCGATCGACAAAATATTACTTGAATATTTTACACCTGACAATTCTGGTAAGAAATAAAAATATTAACATAACATTTACTTGAAAGTTAATTCCTTAATTACCTTCCTTCTTCTAATCATCATTGTCAAATTTCATTACAAACGGTTCCTTGGTCGTGATTAAATAACAAACAGACTGACATTTGAAATATTAGATTGATTTAAATAATGTGTGTTACAACGCCTTGTATAGCTGCGATGTGTGTTTCATTATTCCAATTACATAGGCTTAATATCAATTATATGCCAACGAACATTGGCTAATACGGAGTGTATCAATATTCTTAATTGTTTATACGTACGCTTCAAGGTAAATTAAAACAAATGGACAATTCTGTTTCACGTTAAATAATGAAGGGCGTGCCGTGGAATCGGATACTTAAATTTCTTATTGATGATAAATGGCATAATTGTTTTATCAATTAGCGATGAAACTGGGCGAGTCTTGAATTCAGTACTGTAGTGTACACTACATAAATGTACTAATTTCATACGTCACTCACGTCCCACGTCTAGTTATAATGACAATCGTGTTCAGCTTATACGACTGCATTAAAATGTTTCTTGACGTATCAATAAAATATATTAGGTTCTCCTTTGTTATAAGAACTTGGCGACGTTATATCTTGGACATTGAAGCGTGCGTCTGATTATTTTCTGGTCGTGATGATCTCTCGATTGCGCTATGTATTAGGTGCGAATATATTAAAAGTGACCGATATTTGTATGCGCGCACGTTTTGATATTTTTTTGCGTAATTGGCTTATCTTAATTGAGAAAGGACTCGCCGAAATACTAGCGAGTCGTCGTAATGTAAAAATGAATTGTAAAGATTGACAGAATTTCTTCTGGACCCAAACGATAAAGTTACGCTTGGTGAAATATAAACTTATTTAATGCGTGATTCTGCGACGCTGCATCGTGTAATGATGTATTTAAACAGCAGGCGTGTGTGTACGAGCTACCTCCAAGAGCTCGGATAATTTTCTTAATGTGCAACGTTTAAATAAAACCTTTAAAAATCATTAACGATACTTTAGTTACTTTAAACTAATTATATTATTTGATTGCTTTTATTTCACTTCACACACTATGATCGAGTGCAAAGATAAGCAAATTACAGTAATTAGATAAGAGTATCTGTGATAAACAATGCTTGTAGGAAATATATCACAATGTGAGGGATTTTTTCCTCCGTCCGCGGGGAATGACGGTATATTCCAAAAAAATACGAGTGAACGAAGCCAAAGATGTAATGTGATTAAGCACGAATGCATCCTAACTTTTTTGCGCAATTATTTTTTTAATTTACATTCCAAAATAGTCTTTAGCGCGTAGGTAATTAAATATAAAACTAAATGTGCATTGTAACATCGAGAACAATGACGTAAATTGCAACTATAGAGAGAAACTATAAGTTGATTTAAATTTTTCATAATAACATGCTTATACATACGTCTGAGTTTGGTTTTGATTATTTATTTACATCTACATATGTTAGGTATATGTGATGTATATCATTATTAAGTTCCTTTAGGCCTTTTTTAAAGGCGAATTTTATAATATCGTAAGATTAAGAACCATAAGGATGTTAGGTTTCAACTTTACAAATCGTATATAGATCAAAGTATTCAATGATAATTTAATAAGGGCAGCAGTTAGAATCGAAATATGACGAATTATGTTTTTCAAGAAGAGTTGGTATGTAGCCTAAAAGACTAGAAGAACTGAACGGATCTGCTAGAAAAGATCACCTAACGGAAGAGTTGTCGTCCCATTAAATTTGACAAAGTCCTAATGAGATGTATATAATTATGAATAAAGTCACCAAAATGCTACTGAGTGAAATTTTACAACTACTACTATTTAGTAACATCATTAAAAACACAGAGAATATCACAAATCTAATTTCAATCATTAACTTAATCAGGACGTAGTTCTATCGACACTCATTGACTTTTGATTTGATCCTTAAGACCTTAGTCTATGGATACTTACTAAACTTGTATTGTAACCACAAAGTAGCTAGCGATTATACAATAGCATAAAACTACCAAATTATATTAGTAGTATCATCGTATCAACATAGTTAACATATAGCTCACACGATCCGAATCGTATTAAGTGAAAGCATCAAGAATGAATAAAAAGCGATATGTCTTTAAATATTTATTCAGTAGCGCAAATTATTTGTCTCCTTCCTTCGCGCCGTTATTATTAATATTTGTAAGTATGACACAGGCCCGTCGACCCAGATCCCGACGAAGAAAGATAGCATATATGTACATTAACATTTCATGCGTTATTCATGTGATATTACCAAATAGCCAGGAATATAGGGCGTTACAATGGATCTTTGTATTGCAAAACTTTACTTATACGCAATATCTTTGCACGGCCTAGCTCGCTCTATTTCTACCAGACGCACGGACAGACGTCGAAACTGTATTACATGAAAAAAAAATCTTGACCCACAAATTTGACTTTTTAATAAGATTTAGAAATTTACGTGAGCTATTTTTACATGTTTTCGAAAAATCTTCTTGATTTATTATAAATTATACGATTCTTTTTTATTGACCTTCTTTATCATAATACTTACATTTTATCTCCATTTTGGAGCTCGGACGTTTTGAAACCGTGTGTTCTATCAATTAGTGATCATATAAATCATATTTGGTTTGGGTAGAGTCCAGGATTGATTCGCATCACTCCATCAATCCATTTCCATTTGCCGTGACAATGAAACGAATGTAGATTGGAAAAAATGTCCATTCGCGAAGGTAAGGCCTAAAAATCATTTGTAGGTAAAACATAAATTCCATGTAAAGTCTTATTTCAATGCGAACTGTAACATAATACTCTGTATTCTTTGGAATACGTTTAAGATGATTACCGCTGACAACATATTATTTTAAATTAATTTAAAACTTTGAACGTGTCATTTGTTTTCATTTCATTCGACTTCGACACGTAGTACAATATCGCGTACTTACGAGCGGATATTTGCGATTGAATCGTGAAAGTAATTGTTTTGTTCGCGTTTTCTCATTTTTCATGATGATTTAGCTGCAAGAGTCAAATATTAAAAGGTGTACCCGGGGGAAGGTACTAAAAAAATGAAATGCAATAAGTTATCTTTCGCTGTGCTGGGCGAGCGCACTTTGCTGTTATTAAATTTTAAATTACGCACTGAAGTGGGGCATCGCTGCATGAATAATGAAATTACAATAGAAATTGAATAGAATACAATTAGATCGTTTGTTTTGCTTACCCACTGTTACGCTATTTAGTGATAGATTGTATTAGTATGCATCGTTCAATTAGTGTCATTTACTCGTTTAAAAAAAAAATACACGAGTAATATTACTTTAGGTATTTTGTGTTAATCTGATACGATTTATGTATTATTTATATATTATGTTACACACTGTGAGTTATGTATGTATGTATGTATGTATGTAACACACTCCTTCTGCTCAGAATGTGAGTAGGCTAGCCGTGAGACATCACCTGGCTGCTTAGTTTACTTTTTTTTAATAATTATGATATTAATATGTAACGACTCTCCGTACTTAAGTCCGTACATTTGTTGAAAGAATCGTCTTACTGAGTCGATATTCTGTAATTTTATGTCATTTACAAACATACGGTGTACTAATATGTAATAAATAATATTTTATTCATGTTTTAAGCTTCATTATGTTAAAATATTTATCGATTGGTCGTCAATTATAATGCAACAATAAATAAATGAATTCAAGTCGATTATATGTTTTTAAATCATTTTATATATTTTGCATATAACAAATTATATAATCTTAATAATATCAGAACTTTAAATGAAGCAATAGCAATATGTACAAAGCGAGGTATCTTTCCTAACGGTCGTTTTAGAGTAAAAATATTTCCATTTTCCGTTGCTATTTTCGATTAACACATAAAAGTCGCCTTTGCTATTTAAAAAGTACATACGTAAAGACACGCAGCCAGACAAAAAGTTTAAATTTAATTCAATGTAATAAATTTCAAAACGATTTCAAAATAACATTCTATTTTCAAACTTAAACATTTAACTATACGTTATGATTTATCAAACCGCTTAGCCTTACAGAAACAAGTAACTAAATTAAAATGCATTATTTACTTCGTATGCGTCGTAGTAAACTACACTCTAATACAAATATTACTATAACAAACTTAGTCGCGATAATAATTTTAAATTATATATAACAAATGTATAATAATGAGGTCTGATTAAATTGCAAATAGATACATAAATTACATATCGCACTTGCTACTAAGTAAACTATATAATATGCGTGTAATATTATCGATTTAAATTGAATTGAAAATTTATATATTCTGTTGTTCGATAAGTTTTCGGTCACCGATCGAAATTTTGCCATAATCATAATTTAATATAAAACGTACATGAATATGCACGAATCGATTTTTTTTTAAATCGTCTTTGTCTGGCAAACGTACAAAAAAGAAAATTGTTTGACAGAGTCGAAAAGGATACTTAACAGTTTTTTATTTGCTAATTGTACATAGATAGATAGATATAAATACAACGAAGATAAGATCTACAAAAGCAGTGTAAACAGTATACGTATCCATCAATGAACCGCAAGCCCCGAGATCAACGAGTTGAGATGATATTAAAATAGTGACTCTGTTTGGACTAAAACCTTTTTCAAATAATGTTTATCGAAAAATCTTAAAAATATTTATAGCATTTCCTTTGCATTTCAAAAAAATCAATTTATAAAACAATTAGAAGTACTACGAAGCAATACAAAGCCACGTTATGTTCTGTTTAGCAGTTTAATTGTGATTAAGATACATATGATATTTCGCATTTAAAATACTCTGTGGAACCAGCTTTCGCCGGCAGTTTTCCCGAACCGATACGACTTGGGAACCTTCAAAAAAAGAGCGTACTCCTTCCTAAAAGGACGACAACGCACCTGCAACCCCCCTGGTGTTGCAGATGTCCATGGGCGGTGGTAATCACTTTCCATCAGGTGAGCCTCCTGCTCGTTTGCCCCCTATAACATAAAAAAAAACTCAAGTACAATCTATTTAACTAAACAGTCGTAGCCATATAAATATGTAATGTAACATAAAATAATTAAGTTATTCAAAACAAATGTTTTATTAGGCATATAATTTAACTAATATAAAGCATGATTTGAACCTGCACCTATAGTCAAGAGTTACGGCATGGAACTTGATCACAGCTTAATTGAACGCACCTAAAACTATGTCTCCACTAAAGGAAAACTGGCAACTTTTGTGCTATCAACGCAGACAATAGCATTTACAAATTTACTCGACTCTCAACAAATTTATGCTATAATGTCTATATTCGAAGATTTTCTACAGATTTAAAAAAGTTGCAACTATTTCAGTGGAAAACTAGCATTACGTGCAATAGTGAAGGGTGGAAAGTGATAGGATTTTCAATTTTGTATCCCTAAACTGATTACCAGTAACAATATGACTATGGAATTTCAAGCTTTACTTAAAGCGTTTTCACGCCTTGAATTTTATAATAGAAAATTCCTCGTGTGACCGAATAAGGTGACCTTTCGCCTTAATACTTCTCCAATGTAAAATAATAAAAATTTAACGTCATGTTTTCATCTAGATATTACGTTAGATAATTGCCATTCTCAGATATAAAGTAAGAAATTTCCTTTCCCATATAAAATTTCTATGAGAGAAAAATACAAGATAGCGCTCGGCACTTACACGGTGTTCTGTTTGATGTAAGAACGTAATTACAGTTCGGATTATATCTGTACTAATAAATACCGTCACCTCTGACATCGATTTCCGTTACAATTTCGGAGAGCCAAGGAACTTCAACTTGTACTTCCCTCACTTATTACCCAATACTTAACTCGTTTTGTGTTCTTAATAAAATGTCGTATTTATACAGTAAGGGGGTAAGTTATATCCGAAAGGGCTTTATGCAGTCTCCGACAGTCATCGGTTAATCTAACGCGGAATATCAATATTGCGAGGGCCAGAATACATTTTTTTCTATTAATGGTTGCCAAAATTCTGCAAGAGTGTTGATTTTATTTCAATGGGACGAAAACGTCTCTGGGCGTATAAAACCCTTAATGATAGCAAGAATAACGGGCACGATCGTCGTTCGTGTTTAACATTGAAATCAGCCATACATAAGAACGTATATTATTTTCCTATTTCGTGGTCACAGTGTCCTTTTCAAAACAAAAATACTTATTTTAATCCCGTAAAACATAAACATATTGTGTGTACTAGTTGTATGTAGACAAACACAAAATAAACCGATAAAACGCTAAGTAAATAATTAAGGCGACAAATGGAGAAAATTGAACCTGAGGCTTTGTTTAATTTCGTAATACGAGCCGATTGATTTAAAGAAACTACTTCGCCTTGCACTCTGTCATTAAGTCTTTACAGAACATTTTGTATTCTTGTGAATTTTATTTTCTTATACTAACATGACGTTCACTATACAATCGTTCAGCTAATAATAATTCAATTATGTACAATCAGAACTTGTTAAAAGTAGTTTGTAGTACTGAACATAAATCGGGTATACTTTTTAAAATGATTGAAGCCATAATGTTAAATTATATTAAATATTTAATGTTTCAACAGAACTATATGAATCGTCTGTACAAATAATATTATGTGAAAATGTTTATTTAATTTATATTATTTAACCAAACAAAAAATGACGGAGGCTAATAAATTAAAAGGATACTATAAGAATTAAAATAACACTCATATAAATTGCTCATAATGAAATTCATAAACTGTGAAAGGTTATTTTTTATACATTTAAGGTTTACAAATACATAAGAAAAACAATTTTTAAGGCAAAGCTTCTGATTGCGTATATATTTATTGATAATAGCGAATATTGTCATCTAAATAGAAGATAAATTCATATGTTTTTTAAAAATTGTATTCATCCGTCATGCACGTAGGTGTCGCGCGAAAACGATTGAACGGATTTTAATCAAACTCGACATAGTGAAAGATTATGCTTTTTGCCAGTAAAACGAATGGGCAAATGGAATACCCGAATAATTCCTGCCGAAAAATAATATTCGGAAAAAAAGTCGCTGTCACCTTTACAGACAGATATTACGTAAGAAAAAAACTCGATACTAGATAGATAATAACGAAAAAAAGGATAACATTTACAAAGCGCAATACCGTAAGAGTTGAAAATTTCACAGATTAAATACGATACGTAGTAAGCTGTTAGGGAGTATCAATGTTTGTTTATTAAAATATCGCACAATCACTGAAAATCATCCTTACCATAAAGTCCAGTAGACAGCATAATTACTATGAATATTGATAACAATTAAATGAAAATAAATTAATGCAATCATGTTGTAATTATCCATTCTGACGGATGCAACAGTGTTGCTAATTAACAAGCCCCTTATAATGTTGCCAGTATAACATTTATTGAAATTATTGTATTGTTGAGACGTGTAAGATAATTGTTCTTTTTACATTTTTAAATTTGCATTTAACGATCGTTAACTGCAAACTGAAATGTCGTCGGTTATACGACCATTTTGTGAAGTACGGCACCAAATTTTCATATAACAACAATTGCTGCTTTCACGTGAACGTGTAGGTATAACATAATTACGATCATGATCCGTTACACTCCAAAGATAATCCAGTTTTAATCGATTGTTAAGTAAAAACGCCGTTCGATTATATCAATATCAAAATGGTTTTAGTTAACATTTTTAAATTAACAACATTTACACACGAATTCGCTTTTTTTCAGTTCATAAAAAAATATCGTTAGACTAAATAAGTTATGTTAAGAACATTGAATAGTTAAATAATTTTTGTTATAATAATGTTAAGAATTTGCAAAGTTTATTTCTAATTTAATTATCTAAACTTTATTTTGAATAGTTAAAATCGTTATATATTCAAGTTATTTATTTTCTTTAGTTTCAATAAAAAAGCAACTATTACTTCAGTTCAACATATTTTTAATTAAACTCAAAAATCCCAGGTCGTTGCACTTTATATTACTAAAGATTTCATTATATATTATATATATGTATATATAAATAATACAGATAATTTAAACAGTTCCTTCTAAGTAATGAATAAAACCATCCACTCTATAATCGCGACCGGAACTCATGTATAAAATAAATATGAATCGTCTTTATGAACGTCTGCATAAAACATTCCACAGTAAAGAAATGTATGTTGAATAGATATTGAGATAATACTTATATTTTTACAGTCATTTATAAATTTTATAGCCAAGAATGAAATATTAAATGTATTTGACTAAAATACATCTTTTCAGTTTTTTGACGAGAAACAACTTGATGAGTTCTTAGATGATAAATAAGAAAGTACAGCATAGCCGGATCTAATAACATTGTAATGACTAATAACAAAAGAACTTAGCGTTACCACGTCTAACATATTTACAGCTATAATTGCTAATATTTAATTCATCTGTTTATACGACAATATTTTAATATGTACTCTTTTTATTACAGGTAAGCAAAGTTTAATACTAAGAATCCGGAAATAAAGCAGTCATCAAAGTCCCAGGTAAGTACAAACGCGAGCTGTATTTCGGAAAGCACACGCCGTTCAAACCGTTTTGACACAGGCTTGAAGCTGAATAAACTATGAACATAAATAATAAAACGTTCTATAAGAGTCATGTATAGTCGCTGCATTTTTCTCGTTACATTAGGACGGAATAAATAATGAGGCGCAGCGACCAGGAACCGCACAGTTCCCACGCCCACCCACAGTATCTAAAGAGACATTTTTTCTAATCGAATATCCCAGGGACTCCCAATTAGGCTACCACGTGTGAAGGCCTCGCGCCGGACAGATAAAACTCGCTGCTTTACCGAAACGATCGATTGCGGACATAAAAGGAACAATTCGAAGTGCATCGCCTTTTTTCGAAGTCGAGGTGGGGGCACCCCCACGCCCTCCGGAGGCTTTACGCTCCGAAAGTGCTTTTCGGGCGGGTGACGGAAAACGTCAACGACATAGTGCATCCACCGGCGAGAATTAGCTTTGAGAGCGCAACGTTTAACGCGATTGAGATGGCAGAAGCTAATCTTATTCTATATTCAACATTTAGGACGCGTCATTCTACTGCTTATTCATATTAAAGTTATCGCATACGATATATTCACTTATTTGCACATTTTTAAAACGATTTCATGCCAAGTGTAAGCGATTGTTTCTGGTCGTAGTATTCACGTAAATAGTTTTCTCATCTAATTTAATTCAATTGACTTATATTAACCGAACAAACCGAACAAAATAAAATAACATTAACCGTACCTTAAATATCAACTCAAAGCAAAAACATATCGTAACATATTCAATTAACTAAGGCGACAATACAAATAAGATCTCACATTTTTAATCGATTACTTAAATAGTTAGACAAATGTGTATAATATAAATTTCTAAATTACACTCCGAGAATAAGATAATTAAAATATAATTTAATGAAGAATAATAATTGAGAAACAACGCATCATTGATTTATTATATTAAACAAAAACAGAACATAACTGCACTCTTTCTTGTAGCTTTATTACGTTAGCTGGAGCATTGAGTTTATGCGATAGTGATCTTTGTACAATTGCAATACGAGCTATAATTATGTGACGTGTTTAATTAAGTGAGTGTATTGATGATTGCACTTATATATCGCGGGTGTGAAAATCACGTCACGCTTTTAGATGGCTGCCCGAACTGCTATAATTAGTCCTCTCTATCACTCCAATCAAGTGTGAGAAGGACGGCTGATTGATTGAATGATTATTCGGACGATATACCGTATACCGATATATTTATCGTTTTGTTTATAGTTTCATTAAAACGTGTAACAGACCGAGGCTAAGTTTTTTCACCGTCTCCGCATCTCGTTCCGGATTTCTTCACAATTTTATGTTAATTATTGTTTTATATTCTTTTATCGAGTTTTTCTTCATTATAATCAATAACAGTTCACACTTCACTTGAGAATTGTGTCTAATAATTTCAGCGTGTTTCTTTACTCATATTTCTAGAAAACTTCATTAAGTATATTAAATTATTGGAATATATAATTAAACCAATATATCACACATATCAATTAAGAATCAATCGATTATTTACATATAAATTGAAATCGATTTCTATATACTGAACAAAAGTTATCTAAACTTGTCACACGTTACAATTTCAGGTTTAGGAGTAAAACATTTTCCGAGGTAGAATTTCGTGTCGCGATGTAAGAAGTAGTTAGTGTAAGTCACATTGCGAGTGTTTATAAACAAAGACCCTTTTGATTTGTCCTTGTATAATAATTACAAAGGCACCCGCCGACGACTCGGTAGGTAGAAAACATTAAGTTAGATTTTTATTGAAATATTTAAAAATTATAAAAAACGAATAAATAATTATTAATTTTAATATATAAAAACAAAGAGATAATAAAATTAATCTTTAAAAGTATATGTGCCACACGAACTCATACAAAGCTTTATATCTTCGTGTCGTTTGCCGTCACGGTATTAGAGTCGAATACCATGCAGCTACAGACGGTCCATATTAAAAATTATTCCTTAGATAAAAATATAAGAGAGAGACCCGCCTCGCTCCGCTACGGATTATCAAGTAGTTGTACATATTTTGTATCTCCCATGATATTGTAGAGAATTCCTTTCATGTAAGATGAATCACAAATTTACCACTAAAGAAAATATAGTATAAACATCGGCATGTATCCGTGTTTTAATCTTAATAGGTAATTTTAAATGATGTGTAATCTCAAGTTGTTTTGATACCCTTTTGCTTTACGACTTACTGAAATAAACGACGCAAATTTCGACTTTGCTTTCGAGGAAAGTCAATTTTACGTCTATATTTAATGTTTGATACGAAGAATTTGTAATGGAAAAATAAAAGTAAGTCGTTTTGCTGACATTTGACTAATAAATACTTTATCTCAACTTTAAGTCAACTCTGACTTTTACTTAGAACTTTTAATTTCCTGATAGTTTCGATACGGTAGTCAGATATTCGATACGATCACGTTACAACAAACGTTGATGATATGATTCATAAATAAATTTTAGTTTAATCTCCGGTCTTATCGGTATCCGAACTAAACATCTCGAACGTCAAAAACGTGGAAGCCTGGGAAAATGTCTGGGATAGATATTCAAAGTTCCGGTGGATCACAATGCTGATATCAGAAGATAAATGTCAAACTTCCCTCGAAACCAGTGCTTGTTCAAGTGTGATTAAAGTTTTATTAATTTTTGCATTCATTACTTATTATATAATTTTAAATTTCGAAGTAGATTAAATTATTTTAACTTTATAGTACGGTTGTATTTAAAATAATCTGCTACTATAATTCACTGTTGAGTTACTGCGGATTGCTTGATATAAGTTTGGCAGGATTATATCAAGCTCACATGGAGATACCCTCAAGATTTTTTTGTTTCATCGCAGAACATCATATGAATTACAAACGGATTGAAAAAGTGTACTTCGTTTACGATTCACGTATTCCATTCACTGGGTTACATGAAACTACGAACATTAACTTTAACAACATCGCTTCATACAAAAGCAATGCATCATAAATTTTTGAATATCTTATAAATTTAAAAAGGTGTGTCTAAACATAACGCTTTCTAAATCCGACATTGACAAAAAAAAAGAGAAAATAAAAAAATGTACATGTATTAATATCGCTTGTTTTGTTTCGCCGTTTGAAGATCGCGAGATAAATCATAAACAGTCAGCTTCGTCACACCAACAAACGTAAAAGACGTACAGCACGGAACGTAGAATAAGGACTAATTCGTTCGTCGTTAGTCAGTTTAGCTAGGACGCCAACGGATGCGGACTCCGGTCACTTTGCCACGTCCTACTTTGTCCACTTCCTCAGAACTAATCAGCGGGCAACATCTGTGATGCCGACGTTTCCGAACGTGGATATTGCAATTTAACACCTACACCTGCTTTTAGCCGTCATTGAGAAAATTGTGTTAAGATCTCGCGCTAAATGTTTAGGTGTATGGCATAGGCCGTCATAGGATTATGGCATGCTGGTCCTTGACAATAGTGCCGTTTTATTCGCTCTACCTGTTTAATGTAAGCTAGTTGCATAAGTCAATTAAATGATTATATATTTTTTCTCATTTCTGTAGATTAGAATCGAGTAATGTAATTAATTAATCACATTACTATCCAATTGGATTAATTTTTAGTTTTACTGTTTTTTGGTATAAAAAAGATCTTATAATTTTTATGTGATGCAGACGATTTTAACTCGAATCTTCCTAGCTATTGTCGAAATGTTTTCGTCCATTTTTATATATAGAGGCTCAGAATATCTATTCAATGTTCTAATCCCAGCCAGCTGGCCACAGTCTATCAGCATTTGAATGGTCTTTTGTGCTAACCGCTTTTGACAGAAGTTGAACGGAGTCAATGATATCGACATGAAAAGAATACATTTTAGCTTACAACGACAGCGCAAAGATAATCAAAATATATAATTACAAGGTTTCGAGGTAACAGTCTTATATCAGGTCAGGTATTTCAGGATATAATTATATCTTATAGTAAATAGTTTTTATAAACAAGACATAAAACGATCGATGAAAAACGTAAACAAAATATGAACTACTAGATTTAGAGTAGTGGACCGAATTGTATAGAAACAGGAGAGAAAGGGGGTTCTGAGAGATAGGTACCTATTTCCCCTTCGCGATCGCTTGTATCGTACGTCTCAAGGTGAATGCCCCGTGTCACCCTCCCACCCGCGTGACCCGCCCAGCACTTGCGCTAGGTCAGGGTCGAAACATCCGCACCGGCTTAGCTAGACCCGTGCTCGACATAGGATAACTCGCGGCCGGAGACCGCGGTGACTTGGTCGAGTCAAGTCACGTGGTCGCCTGATTTTTCCGTTCGAATAGTTACCAATATGTTTGTTCTGTTGACCCTTGAGTTAGGTCAAGGGTGATGTTTCTTAGAACATCGCGTCTGAACTTTTTCTCAATATTCTTACCGTAACATTTTTGTTGTTTACATAATAACTTTGTTACGGTGTATTACCTCGTTAGTCCGATAATAATGTTAATACAGTATCTTTTTACTGAATTAATATTGTGTAAGATGTTTCATTTATTTTTAAACTAAAATATAATTGTCGCTTCGTTAACTTTTGTATGTTTTATAAATAAATAATTATGCATGCCGTTTAAATTGTGCATTTATTTATCAGAAAACATAATTCATTTATAAATTGATAATAAGCTTTCAATTTTCATTATATATTATTAAAAATTGAATTTCAATTGCGTGATATTAATAAAGAACAAATTAAAGTGTATTGTTTCAACGGTATATTAATTTCCGATACAAGTGTGAGGGTTTAATTTTCTTTCTATTTCTTACTAATTAACGACTTGCACTCCTTGACATCAAAGATATTTTTTTTTAAGTAATTGCATCGCAGCGTTTACAGTGTTTTTACTTATAAATTATCAAAACACTAAGTATGCCTCGTTTAAAATTAAACGTGACAATGAAAGAGTGACAGCAGAATAATTATCTTGTACATTTTTTTTTTTGATGCAAAAACTATGTAGTTATTTTTATAAATTATAAAAGATAATGTACATGCAATATGTTAATGTTTTTAATGTTATATTGACTCAACTGTCTGATCTGTCTTACTCCGTTTCTTGTCGATTCTTCTCGGTAGAATCTTTATTTTGAATCGGCGGCAGTTCCGAATTCCAATTATCTCATAAGATGATTCAAGTGTCTGTGCAAGTATGCTCTTCTTAGTTAACATATATTTTTTATATGATTGAAGAAAAAGTATTAACTTTCAGTGCATTTCATTTTCAAGCATCTCATTATCAAAGTTATAAGGGTGGGGAGTCAAATAAAATACTCGCAGAAAATTTGAATTAAATTTGAATTATTCAAAACAAAAGACGGCACGAGAAAGAACCTAATTATCATAGAGATGGCGGCGCGTATCACGTGCGCGATTTGTGTAACATTATGATTTTATTATTAATTTAAATATCGCGTACGGAGCTACAGAGTGTGCCCTAGCAATTTCATTATTATTTCAATCAACTGAATGTAAATTTATTCAACAATCTCACGAGGTAATTGCGATGTTGCCGTCCCTCTCCCCCGGTCGTCTCTCTCTGTCTAACCCGCGGCACCGACTGAACCCCACATTCTTATGCGTTCAATCAAACATAAGCTCACTTGTGTTATGTTGCGACTCTGCCTATATCTCGGCATACCCATTGTTTGCTTCTTTTGTTCTATTATAAAAATTAGATGTCGACGACCGGACGACTCGACGTACGACGACGTACGACGCCAGTGTGTGAGGAATCTCCTCATTTTCTAACCCTGACTGTGATATATGACGGCTACGCACCTACGTTGCGATAGTTAGATACATATGAACATAATATTAAAAACGCAATTCATAATACTCAACAACAAATTAAACACGTGACGTATCTCGTATTTCTATTATTTATATACAAAAACGTTAAAACGTTATTTATACCTGCGAAACGGGCCGAGCTTATGAAAAAAGCCAAGTGTTTTTCTTTTCAAAGGAATTCCAAGTTTTTATATCTGCCAAAGCGTATATAAAAATCATCCGCGATGTTCAAGTCGCGGAGCGCGTTTGCCGGTCCTTAAATATCAACTTATCCGTGTCTTTTCATTTAAATTTCTACTGTTTTAACAGTTTTAATTTTGAGTATCTGTAGTTTAAACGTACGCTATACGTTTTATAGGCTGAATCGTTTAACGGGAGTGTTTCATACTTTATGAGGCAGTATCCGGCGAGCACAAACCGTATTACTATTTAAATAGGGGCGTTAATAATACAATATTTGATGCATACACGCTTATCCGCGACCGTTTGCTCGTTGAATATTCAGCTATAATTCGCTTACGGCAAGATATTACTTTAAAATGCAACGTAATGAAATTGTAACTTGTTTTTTATTTCCCATATCATTGTTTTCGCTCGTTTCGTGTACGGTGTTTGCGTATTAGCCATTAACGAATTTTATAAGGGCGGGTGCTCAAATGTGTGTCCACTTTATTTTGTGTCATAAGAAAATTGCACTGAAATTAAAAATAAAATCTACAGTTATCTGTAGATTTTATTTAAAACATATATAACACATACTACATAAGCTGTTTAATAAATATTTAATATTAGAAATAAATGAAACTAAAAATAAAAGTATATTAATTTTTATGAGTTAAAAAGCAATCAAAACAGGTTACGTTTTTTATCCCTTACTGAACTTTACTAAGTTTCGTTCGATATATTTCAGCAGTTTTGGCGTTTTTGTGTAACACACATTCAAACAAAATAAGTAACCCATTCATAATATTATTAATTAAGATACGAGACAATGCTGTCAATGGATATTAAAATTCAACAAAAAATCGGGTTGACGCTGCGTCGTGAATACGGCCGTGGAATTTATGTAAATACGCGTACGTTACAGGTAGTATTTTCTTTGAATATCTACGTCATAATAATTTTGAACTCTAAAATTCAAGAGGCAATTTTCTGACATAGACGGACTCCAGATTGTACGGATTTAGAATTTAACCTCACTAAAACGGGAACGGTGCTATTCACTGCCAAAGTCCTTGTACATTAACTTCTACCTTCCAAGTATCTCTGACTTAACGATAAAATTGATCTTAGGTGTCATGATTTCATCCACTACAAACTTCTATCGACTCTAAGCCTATAGTCGCTGCCAAAAAATTTGGCATCCTAAACAAGGTGAAGCAGTACTTCACACTCGAACAATTTTACACTTTATATCAAGCTCAGATACGTTTAAGTATAAAATACTGCAGTCACTTGTGTGACGGCTCTACCTTAAAGACTCTGATCTCGGTGGATATTTGCTTTAGGAGACTCATCAACGATACATCTCAGATTCAATCCAAATTACACAGTTTGTAACATAGAGTAATAGAGTATTGTGACTATCGGTCATCTAGTAGTCATCTTAATATTATCCTCTTAAGGTCATCTTAATATTATCCTCTTAAGGTCATCTTAATAATCCTTCAACCTTCTATCATCGGACCAGCAGATGTTTTATAGTTACGAACGATACGAACACGAAGCGTTTTACTTCCTTAACTTGAACTTCCTTCCTTTTTCTTGCGCATAGCGAAAATATGAAATATCAATCCAGCGTCTGTGTTTCACTATGATCATTCGGATACACGGAAAAGAACGAATAAGCATCTTCTAGACAAGCGTCTTAGACTACACCAGCGCTTACCATCAAGTATGATTATGATCAAACGTAAGACTATTGTAAATAAAACAAGAAAGTCCTTCGCATTTCTGTTTTATTTGCAATGGCAACATTTACTTAAAGATGGAGATCTAATAAAGAAGTGATAATAGTACGAAACAAATGGAATACAGATTTCTGAGAGTCGTCAAATCAAAACAAGTATTGTCCAGCGATTCTAAAGATTTTTTGATCTAAGACATATTTCGCCTTCGGTTATCCGCTTATACGACATCATTCTTTTTCGTTATATGAGTATCACTTGATTGCTCTTGAGAAGCCTAACACTATAGTCTGTATATTTTGATTTGGCTTTTTGACCTGTATAGGCCGACATTGGCCGATTTCCTATATTAAGAATATTTATTTCAGACATGGATTTATGTATATAAGCAATAGATAGACTTTGCTGACAAGTAAAACTTAATAAAACATTGTAGCTTATTTTTGAGTCAACATTAGTACTATAAGGGTATGATGCAGCGAAACGACCTCAGAGTGGCGGCGCAACGCCCTCCCCCCCGCGCGCTATGTGTCAAAATGTTCACTCAACGTAACGAATTCTTTGATCCTTTAGCTTGCGTGCTTGCTAGTTGCGTGATAAAATTTTTGATGGAGATGATAAATTTGTAACTGTATGTCCCGATTTGGATATCATCAGTTTTCTTAAATGCTATAAAAACAAATTTCAAGACATTCACGTCTAAAATGTGTATCGGTATGTTAGTTTAATTCAAATAAGACATTTAAACTTCGCGGTTTTCGAGGTGGTCAATTTGAGTGTTCCTAAATGTGTTTAGTAAATAAATATAGTAAAGATTATTATATAAAAAATTATAATGACGAGAGAACTTATATAAGTAGATTCAAGTTTGTGCGATAGAATTTACTTTATCAAATCAAACTGAAAAATGGCTACTATTCAAATTAAAAGTCTAACTAATAGATATAAATATAACCAATTAAACGTTATATTATTATACGAATAAAATATTATATTCGTCCGAATTTCGGTTATGATGACCGGTCTAAAGGAATAAAAACACTCCGTGTGTTCACATGAATATATTAAAAACTATTTTAGTTCGAGCATATTCATGGGACGGCTATCTGACACGATCGGGAAGGATTCAGACGCGGTACTAAAGGACATGACTTCCGAAGCTCGGGATCGTCACACAGTCTACTTCCTAACAGGGTTGTGAATTGCGACTGAAATATTTTTAAAAGTTACATTTGGCTTTTTATTTCAACTCGAATTTGAGACCTCGTTATCTGCAGTTATACGAGCTAATCACTAAACCGACGAGACAGTCACGTAGTTAACAGTAGATACGGAATGAATAATATATGTAAACAATGTAAACAAAATGGTAAAATCTATTTCGTAGGACAAACCGCTCGTGAATCATCAAGGCGAGCAGCGCGAACGAAATTTATCGCCTGATTCGCTTAAATATTGCGCCCAATATGCAGCACGTACCGATTAAACAGTCAAATTATGGTGCACTGGCCTACGCCCCCGACTCTGTCCGATTTATACCTTCATTTATTATCACCTACCGCTAGTTTAGATTGAGACTTTATTACAATAAAAAATCATTTATTTTTGTGTCTAATGTGCACAGACTTGTTTCCGTGCATTTTTATTAAATCTTTCTATTATATCCAGCTTGGAAATTTGATGTGTCTGTTTGTTTTCAATCAACACAATCAAAATTTTAAGAATAATATTCACATTTTAAACTATCGAGGTAAACATCGATTATAATTAATCATTTTGTTTTTTAAATTCGATATTTAAAATGCAGGGGAATGTAAAGTAATTCATAAATAAATACATAAAATAGACGAATTTCGAAGGCACGCGATTTCGGTTCATGTTATTTGTTGGAATATAATTTAACACAAATACATTGTAATATAATATGTTCGTTGCGTGATTTTATTACTTGAATTAATTCAATTGATGATTGATGTTACGATTTTTTTTACTGATATATTAATAACTTGGAGAACTTCGCTTAGGTTGTCCATAATTTTAAATTTTAGACGTTTATCTGTTGAGCTACATCTTCGTGAGGATGTCACACTTGTGTTTAGGTAATATAACCTCTTTCCCCTAAATTTCGATTTGAACCTTAATTTTTAACCCAGCTTTTTCAATCGATTTGGTCACTGGTATACTGATCAGGCTTAAACTGCCTCGTTTGTCTGGTGAAAATAATATAATTAGATGAATAATAGCTCTATTATCTATTATAAGCTCTTATATGATGGAAATTTCGAGAAGCTCTGTTCAAATCTGGATTCAAACCAATCAAATGTTACTGGGATTTATTTCATCAAGCTGACATGTTTTTATCAAACTTTCATTTAATTGTGTATCAACAAACTTCGTACGATAGTTCGAAAGCGACTATCGTAAGAAGTTTGTTGATACACCAGCACTCGTTTCTTATCCAAATTATTCCGTCTCAATCACCAGAGATTTATAGAAAATCAATTTTTTTGTCTTTTGACACAAATTCTTGTGACGTGTTCCTGTGAAGTCGTTTTACCTGGAGTTTTGTTTCTGGACAAACTTTCAATCGGATGACTGGTTTTAAATATCGCAACATGTTACAAAACATAAAATGATGTACGATTTTAATACAATTTATTTTTATTGCATTGTTGCATCGCAACGCTTATTTTAATGGCTAATTAAAAGTTACAATAAATATGTTAATAATTTATGTAATTAAATATTACTCTATACTTAATAAACGTATGCGGAATAGGTTTTATTTTATTAGATGGCCAAGTTTAACATACTGTACAATAATTCAATCATGATCATTTTAATTTTGTTGGATATAACAAAAAAATTAAACTAAATTAAATGAAAGTCAAACTACTTCTAATTGTTTGATTCACAAATATCAGGATATCACAATAGAAAATCCTACCCGATACGTGTCTGCACATAGTTGACCACCACAATAAATTTTAAACCTAAAATTAGTGCTAGTTGCATTTAAATATTTTACGCTCTCGACATCATTTATCCGATTGAGTTAAAACTTTTAATAGTTGTATTTGCACTTCAGGTTTAGCTTTACAAAACAGGCATTGCATCCCAGGCATTAAATAATTACTTAAATTAAAACATTTATTCGATTAGACGCTTATATAATTATAGTCACGTGATACAAAACGAAATACTACGTTTCTTTTTGACTAAATAAAACACATCTAAACACTAAAACGTGTACGTTTGTGGCAAAACGCCTACATTTGAACGATTTACTATTTACAATATATTATATATACAAACATAAATGAGCAATCAGAAACTGTAATTACTGTAATTATTCCCACTGAATAATATCGAATTCCAAATTAAAATCTATCACATATTATAACACGATTTATAAATGAAATTTCGTTTATAGTCTGTTTGTACGGCAACCTTTGTTAGAATATAATTTACTTACAAAATTACTACGTCAAAATTAAATTAATGCTATGGAATCGATATAATTAGACAGATATCTGATATAGATATCTGTGTGTAAAGCTTTAAATTGCTTAGTTACAGCACTAGTGATATCAAAGTAGTGAATAAAATATAAATAACGAATAGCTACCACGATAAATATTCAAAGTTATATAATTTTCATAATTTAATTTGTAAGTAGTTTCAGATATATTTTTTAATTTCATTATTTAAGGGATATGGGAGACAGTAAATGTATACAGATTAAAATTAAAAATAGTTACTACAAAATCATGACCGCTTGGAATGGTGGCAAGAATTCTAGCTTCGCCGTTTAAACGCAAATCCAATTCTCTGCGAAAAATGAACCAGCCACCCCGTCATATTGGAGGCAATAAGGATGTTACTTATCTGTTTAAGACACTTTTTACACTCTTTTGGATAGATCCAAGTATTTCAAATGAAAATGGCGTATTAAGGAAATGACAATTGAAATATAAACCATAACACATAATATTGTCTTAGAAAGATGGATAAAAGTTAAAATGTTTCGTGCGACGATAAAATGAAACACCCTGTATTCAGTAATACACGACGCTTTATTTGAAAATTCTCACTTTATACTTTAATACCGACTACTCCTTTCTAAGAGCAATTAAACATTATATATTGAAGCTAATTTTATAAAATTAATATCTAACTCGGTTTAATTTACACAATTTACCTCGGAGAGTTAATACCTCCTGAGGGTGGTCGAGCAAAACACTTTACCATAATTAAATCGAAAAAAAATTGCTCAAAGCTTTGCTTAATATTTTTATTCAGTCTCTATGATATTATTTTAAAATACTTATTCGAACATTATCTAGGGGATTATACTTAATTTTAATGAATTGCTTTCACATAAAAGCTCGTTGGATGACACAAGAAAAAAATAGTAAATATTCCAGCTAACAATAAATCCGACAACATACCGGCTCTCTCATGATTCCTCGCTTAATGAACGCTTTAGATAACGAAACTAGAGCAGAAATAATCAATAAGACTAAAAAATATCAGTTCAAGTTGTATTAGTAACTATATCTACTTAATTTGTAAGTAGATCCAGAGACGAAAAGTCATAAGATACACTTTCATGATTTTTGTCGTGTCACGATTTATTATTTTTGCGTTTGCATTATTTAATTAATAAACAAGAAAGTATAAACAATAAATTTATACTATACTTTAACTTATACGTATTAAGTAACTTCCTTAAGTATTACTTTGTAATATGTCAAGGGAAATTCTAATTTATAGACTAGGTAGGTAGTGTAATCAAATTACGAAGTACAGATGCGTTATAACAGCTAACATTTGTCTCTAACATCGATATCGTATTTTAATCAGCAGTTTATGAATAAATAATCATTTCGAAGCAAAGTAATAGACATTATATTGAGTATTTACAGTATAGCATAAAATAAATAAACATTTAAATTAAACCGTTGATAAAATAAACTACATTGCCGGTGAATAACCCACTGCTGGACAAAAGCCTTTTGAGAAGAACTTTGGCGTTCCTTCCGCATTTACAAAGCGGATTGTTAATACTATTGTAGCACATATTTCCTAATGATATTTTCCTTCAATTTCCACTGAAATCAATTGTAAACACAATAACTATTGATTCAAAAGTAAACTCAAATTACATACATATTATGTATAATGCGAATTGTTGAATATTAAATTTATATTGAACAAACATATCCAGGTGCACAAGAGTACATCAGAACCATCCGTCATACTCATCGGTCAGCATTGAAGTGTTTAAATTATATAATTTAATTTGACACCTTTAAAATTGAGTATAGTGAATTTGCTTAGTGATGTTAATGCATTATTTCATTAACGAAGCTAAACGAATTAATCTACAGTTATTATAAAGATCGGTTACCCTTCCATGATCACTCAATAATTTATATATTCATATTCAATTTTGTTCGTAAGCAATAATAGTTTTAAAAGGTCTTTAAAAATTATAAGTGCACAGTCAAAGCGATATCGATTTTGAAAGTTGTAAACTACTTATCGACTTTGAATATAATTAAAAATAATTTACAAGATCCTATCGTACTTTTCCGTTTAATAAATTATGGATTTTATGTATCTTTCTATAGTATTTACGTACACATACCGAACTACGTTTTAATTCTTTCATTTTATTATAATTTATTCGAGCAAAAGTAAAGAAAATGAAAAAGTAAATAATAAATCTAACCTTTATCAGGACAAATGATAACCATTTGTACGGGAAATAATCGTTGTATGCTCTCGCATAAGTGTAGCCTCTATATGTATATTTGCTCTCCAATAGGTCAGGACTCGTGTGCGCTCAACAGGAAACCGAGGGCTAATAGATGATTACATTACATTATAGAAATATTGTTAACGCTCAACGGGCAGCCTCGAAATTGTTGACAATAGACTGATTCTTGCGGTTTGTTTGTTTGTTGGTTTCTTTCTATTCTGTTTAATTAATAAAACATTGGTTTTATTCGTAACGATGTCATCTTATCGCTCATTGTAAACCGAACCGTAAGAGGGCTCGATGAAGTATGTAAAAAAACAACTCACAACTCACTTTATATTTTCCTAGCTTAAGCAAAAATTGAAAAATATTCAATTTTGTAACGCCACTGAAGTACAAAGTTTGAGGTCACAAAATAAAAGAGGGAGGGAAATCGTCGTTCTAGCGATTTATTAGATTCCATCCTTCTGGCCGACATTTTCTAAAATAGACATCCACCAAATAAAAATTTGGACCGAGGCCACTTTCGTCTCGTCGCTAAATTTCACAGCGACAAAGGAAAATGAAATAAATCGCTCCGCTTAAGTTTTTATCAAAGGGACGCGCGGGGACGCAGTTCCTTTTCCATTTGTCTAAAAATGTTGCAATTGAATGCATTTCGGTATAGAATATTGAAACCTCAGAGTGGGTGAGTGTTTCTCATCCGTGCACGCACGGGGGAGAGTACAAAGGGGGCCCGGCCGCCACCGTCGCCTCCCTGCGCCCCCGCGTCTGCTTTCTAAACCTCCACGCAAATAGTACACGTTTGCTTGGCAACATTTCATGCTTAGTGTATACAAATAATGTACGGCACAGCTACAAACTGCGCAAAGGGAATACTAATGCGAGCGAACACAGGCCTCAAGTTAAACATTTCGCCAATGATCATTCGTATTGTAATGGCCTTTATTTATGCCCGAATCCCCGAGAGGTATTTTAAGCATCGCTAGACATTTATTAGCAAACGACGGCTGCATCTACCGCTTCGTTAGTCCTTAAAATCCTACCCAGTATCAGGTTAAACTCTATAAGACGTCACTCGACCTGTCTTACTTATTTGTATATTTTTATTTACACAGCCTAACATTTTTTAAAAATTGATCTTCCTTTTTTTACAGTAACACTGATTATAATTTGCATGCATTAACTATGACACTACATTTATCGAAGATGGTCGTATCCGTTACTATATTACCGAACGGTCGATAACTTTATGCTAACTTTATTTTCGTCAAGATACGGACGACTGAGGATAACTATTATATTGAAATATTTATAACAGGGAATAGAGTATTCTTTAAACGAACTGCTGTTGTTCGTATCTGCTGATACGATATATTATATTGAGTTTTTTATAATTGAAACAATGTGTTAGGAAAATAAAAAGTAACATAATGATAGTAGCAGTCGTGCTGGTATCTCGTAGGTCGATCACTGTGGAGTCGAACCGGCGATTGCATTTCGCCGCAGCCGCTTTGCACGCGAGCCTTCCCCTTAACGTAGTTTTGTGATAACGGGAGGCCATTAACGTTTTAGCCGTGGTCCCGCCATCGACAATCCCCAAGTGCGCTGACAATTTAGCAAAAGGCTGGCCCCACAATCTGTCGGTGACGGCGTATAAACACTAGTACTCCCCAGTCGCTCTTCCACAAAGTCCGACTGATTCGCAATGCAAAACGCATCGGCCGGCCCACCTATCTAATATTGCCTGATGTATTTTGAATAATTGCTGGGTACGCCGGCGGCTGATTGCGCCCGTACAAAGAGACCGGTGGCTGCATCACGGAAAATGTCTTGCTCGAGATTTGTAGAGACGGCTCTATATACCTATCGACGGCTCGCACTGAACAACAGTGGCGATTTTGAAAATGGTCTACTTAAACTGATACCGATCATTTTCCGAGCCGACTCGAGCCGTCATTTCCACCCAATCAGTCCGATCGTCGGGATTCAGTGGCGACCGGTTTTTCACGTTTTAGATTTCGTACAATCGCTATTAATATTTCATGTCTAATAATAAATTCGCTGTAATTAATTAACATATTTATTGCGTTTTATACATAACTAAAACGTTGCATGATCAGTATTTTTTATTTGAATGAATTCGTTGAAGTGCTAATTTATCTTCGATCGCTAATTTCTTTTTTACTCTCTATTTCCAATTATAAATAATTTATTGCGGACGTTGTTTTAATGAAATAATATAAAGTTCGATTTTCTAACATACAGTCGCCACGTGTATTAATTATATATTCCCGACTTCTTTGATTCTCTCGTTCCGTCAAACAATCATGAAACCGTTACGATTTTTTATAACAAAATGTTACATTAACACGCGATTATAGAATTCAAATAAAACCGCGGAAGAAATATATTGTATCTAGTAATGATCGTAAAACGGAATTATATCGCAATTATGCGAAATTCATGTCATGCAACGTCGGTATAGAGAAATAATGTGATTTTATTCCGCTTGTCGTCAATAATAATATTTCCAAATGTCGTTTCGAAATCGAATTAGGACCATTATATCGTATGCGACAAAGAATATTAAATAAAAAGAAAAATTGCACATTTTTATTTATTTCTCCACATACTTCGTACGTATGTACCTTTTTTAATTTTCCCTTTTGTATTATGGTAATATATAATCGTAAAATTATAAATATATTTATCGAATCGCATGACTCCGATGCTATTTAAATCAAAATATTATACAGTGTACCAATTTCCAGTAGTTTATAAATTACAACGCGAATATACATCTTTACAAAATCGACAATTAATGTAATTATTCTCGTACCGTTAACATAACAATAAGCAACACACATTTTTGTAAGAAGTATCGCAAAAAAAAAATCCTAAAACTATACAACTCTAGGGAGCACGTGTCTGACTTCAAAGTACAGTCAAAGAACGGCTTCTGATGAAAATGCTAAATCCATTAATCTCCATATATTATTATGTCAGTGATATGAAAAATCTCAACTGGCTTGTTTATACGCATAAAAAGTATAAATAATTTTATTGTTAAGTAAATAAATTATAATACGATAAAACATTCTAAAATCGTTAAATATCCTGCTACCACTTGTAAGAAACGAAACAAAACTTTACGACGTTCTATAAAAACATAATATATAACTATAATATAGCGAGGGAATCATTGTAGCAGATATAATTATTATCATAATCGGTACTATACTTAACCACGTCTCGGATATATCAGGCGTCTATGAAGTTCACGCTTCACGCAGTTGTAAACTCTTTGACGATTACATCAAGACCATTTATAACTTTCATCCTTTGACGATATCATTGTGAAAAGATACTTAATATTATCATAAATATACCACATTAAATATTTATTCCAACTTAAAGAAAAAGTATTCGACTGAAACTCAAATGAATATCAGTGATTTATTATTTTAATGTTAAGCAAAAACACTCTATATTTTTGCTGTAATATAATTGACTGTATATGTAAATGACTGTGAAAGATCATCCTTATTTTTATTTAATATTGAAGTTTGATATCCAACGAAATTAAGATAAGGAACGCACCGAAACTCGATATGAAATTCGAATACAAGTTGTATTTAGCAGCGCGATTCTAATTACCGCAGAATAGGAATCGATCTAACTCCCTTCCCCTTTCCCCTATATACACCCTCGCTCACCCGGCAAGGCAGTCAAGTCAAAATTGTTGATTCATCATTTTGCGACCACACCATAACTGATTTTCGGTAACGTCGACTCGCTTCGAGGCATGTACCCTATGCAGATGTTGTGACGAGGCGTGGTTTGTAAACGATTACCAATTGACTCGATGTGATTCTCTCAAATAAATTCTTTATTCAAAAAATATGATCATATCATTTAGAAATATGTAAAATAATCTTTTACTACTTTTTTTTTTGTATAGGTGTATGAAATTTGCAACGAGAAATATCTCAAAAGTAACGAAATCGGCGCGTAAATCTGTCTTAACTAGATTAGTTCAAGTGTGACCAGAGCGGGAAACCTAATTAAAACCCTATCCAGGTCAAAAAATACGCTCCGCTGCCTCTAACTCCCATTAACGTCCTAGAGGCGTAACGCAGATATAGGTCATTTCATTGGGGCACTAGACACCTGCTGATAAATGTAATGTCTCATTCTGTAAACAAAATTTATCATGTAGGACTCGTAACTTTTATTTGTCATATAGTATTTACTTTTAAAATTAAAATTAAATTTATATATTATCAAAAAAATAAAACGATTTTTTAATTAAACCGCCCTTGACTAAAAATATGTGTGTTTAATGAATTAATTACATTCTAATGACAATGAAATCTAATTTCAAAATATTAATTATAGTTTAAAGTGATGACTTGAATCATATCATCTTCCTATCGCTAATGACTTCTTTCAAAAATATTTGACATCTTCAAATTATTTAAGTTCGAACGATAATTTATTTAAATCTTATTAATTATTACATCTTTATTTACATAAGATGAAGAGTTATCAATATGAAGTTCTTAAATATATACAAATATGAATTAAAAATGGTTACTGTATAAATATTGACGGCGTGATATTGTGGCAAGAGAGGAATACTGGATCGCAATTCGAATCTTCTGGGCAAAAAACGGACCAGCCCTTAATTAATTAATCATTTTTTATTAATTGGTAATTATTAATAGTGAATGATTATAACTATAACCTATAATTTATTTTAAAATTATAAAATGAATGAAAACCTAAATCGTATTATCATACATAATATGGCAATGAAAGATATAAAAAAAAACAATGATTGATTAATTAAAGGAGAAATCCACGTGGGGACTCAAAACGAAGTTCGTTCCCGACAATTTTCTCTCAGAGAACGCGGTAAAGTATTAGACGGATTGAATTACCCATAGCATTTTAGTATCCAAGTAAATATATTATTAAGAATCTTTTCAGTAATTTTATTATATAGCTATTAATTAATAGCTAGAAAAGAATCCTGTCAAATGAAATACGTCTAAAACTTATATTACTACTTATGTTTTGTGTTCTTGATAATTTCGTTTCGTAAACAACTTTTGACATAAATCTTTTTTTACTATAACATAAAATTTCATCTACAAACGCTCAGCACATATATTATGGAATAAGTTCTTTTCATATTGTATGTTTCTATGTACCAAATCTTAAAACACTTGAAAACTTAAGCTCCTAGGTTCACAGGTGCCGTATAGGTTTGTAAGCATCACTGACCTAGTAAGGATATCCTAACTGCATTTTATTATTTTCGTATTAAATTAGAAACTTTTTATTTACTATGGGTTTTAAATTGTATAGCGATTCGACATTTAATCGTTTCTAAGAAAAATTAAGAGCATACGAGACGCCGCAGAAGTAAAACATCGAAGTTGATGTTTATTAAAAATGATAATTAATAAAATAAATAAATATTAGACAATTAATAAAAATCACAGTTCCGTTACTAAAATAAAGATATTTTTGTTGCGTGTGCAGTATAAACATTCACGGAGAAGCGGTTAAGTGTGTATGTATGAATGTATGTACCTACATGGGTCAGTCATTACAAGTGAATAGATTGCAGCGCCGGGAGGGGGATAATCCGTTTGACGGCACGGCCTACGTATTAGTCTTACCTTCTTAAGCAGAGAAACCTTAACCAATCTGTGAGACATTACAGCTTGGGACCGAATTCTACTAACAAATTGACAGTTTATCGCTATCGAATCGAAACATAATCGTAAAACGCAACGAACCACTAACGGTAACCGGTATAAAAAAGTAGAATTTCCCCCAGCACAAAATCAAAAAAAAAATCAAATCTTAAAAAAAGTAAACTTATTTGTTACGACAAAAAAAAATATACATATATATAAAACATATTAAATACAACTAATTAATTAAATAACCGAAACCTTGGCTGTAATAATCAGGGCGATATCGATGAACACACGGACAATGGTGAATTACAGGATAATATTATTTTAGGACAACCACAAATCCGTAGGTTTATTATAATAGCACGATGTGATATTACCAGCATCATATCCAAGCAATCCTAGATTAGTTTAGACCCGAATAAAGCCTATTCCATTGGGCTTTTGTTTATGAAGACTAGACTATTATCGGCTTAAAGATTTAGACCTAACTTAGCTGTATATTCCCAACTACAGCTTATTGAATTTTCTACTAAGTTATTTAAGAAAATATATTTTATTTATATTAAATCTACTTTAAAATCGCGTCTAAAGTTTTTAATCTCTTTTCAGTGACGCTTTGTTCGTTTCAAAAATAATTTACTTTTAGAAATGCTTCTCCATTCGACATATGCTCGACATATACTCCTTTATCGATATAGCTATTCGTCTGTGGAATTCTTTTCTTCTAGAAGCAAAGTCACTTCATTCGTTTAAGTAATTAATAAAATCACATAAATTTTCCGTTTGTTTTGGAATTTGTTATCAGCGTTTTATTAAACTCATTTCGAGTATTTTATTTATTATTAAATCCGAGATATTCATCGCAGCTTCGCGCGGTTTAGATAAAACGGTTCTATAAAAAATGTTTACCTTGAAGGATAAACATAGATTTTTTTTTTGTTTTAGTGGGTCCTTGTGATAAGTGAATAAATAAAAAAATAGTATTGTACTGTGTGCGTAATATATTACAATAATTTGTTGAAAGGTAATACTTGCAATGTCCAAATCTCCCTTCCGGACAATACCGAGGTAGAACAATAATTACTGCAGATTTTAATATGAATGAAACGGTCACCGTCAGGTTCATCAATACACTAGTTTCATAAGTTTTTTAGTAAGTTGTAACAGGCGTTAGATGTCCCGGCGCTACGCTACGGCCTCCTCTCGTATCAGGACAAACGATCATAAACAAGAACGCTAAAATCGGTGCGTTAATTTCGAAAAATTAAATCGGCTATGACAGCTAAAGGACTAGACTAAGCGGATAATTCGTACCATATAAAAAAAAGAATACTTCGTATATTCTTTATAAATATACATATTTATATTAACCAAGTTTAACGATTACATTTAGCTTAGCGATTTTTTAAGACCGAAAGCAAGTCAGTAATTTTTTAACTTGACGGTCTAAAATTCATTTTATATGAATCACAGATTCATATAGAAATAGTTCCCAGACTAACGGACATAGATGCTTTAAATTTAGAAGCGACCTGTCGTGCGGATTAAATAGTCTATTGTGAGAAGTACATGTAGATCCTTTAAAATTTTCCGACGTTTTGATTTTATAAAGGCAGCATCTTCTCAATCTTTCTCTTCATCTAAACTTAATTCATTTGTAATTCTTTTAAGAAAATCCAAACAAATAAATATTGTCATATACGTTTTCATATGTAGGCACTAAAAATACGTTTATAATAATGTTTAAATATTATTTTAATAACAAAATTGACTATATTGTTATTAAATAGCAATTATCGACCTATGATTTGCAAGAACAATTTCGACATTGTTTAATGGTACATTATTTTATGCGTAAATAATGTTATCAACATTTTGACGTTTAAACACGCTAATTTAAAATCATTTAAGCGACACGATGATCATATGACATTAATATCTTTAACGCAATCTATAACTAAATATATAGTTATAATGAAGTAAATTGTTGCTTGATTATAGGTTTCAATACATCTCAAAGCAATAATTACTATTCTGTGAATACGGAAAACAAAATGAACGCTTTGTCAACATGTAATTCAGGCAACGATAAAAAGTATAAGCCGATTGAATTTGGTCATAACTAGTCGGCAATCCTAATCAAGGTATTCATATATATTGCGAGTTTGCTGCTTTGTAAAGCTAACATTCGATTCGGTTTTTTTATCAATATTTTAGTGACCCGTCCGCGATTTCGTATTGCTCGTCTCCGTGTTGATTCGCGGGAACATCAAATACTTCCGACGCGACGTCGACATACACATTGCACGCCCCCAACATCGCACTCATCACCTGCAGCGATCGCGATATCGGACCTATACACGCCTCACAAAAAACGAAAACAATAAGAAAGAGCAAAAGTGCCAAGCGCTCCCTTTCCAAGCGACTTCACTCGCGGGCTTTGTTCCGAGTAACATACGATAGCAGCAAAGCCGGCAAAGAAGTGTTCTCCTATTCCGGTCGGCGACATAAAGTTCATTAAAGGCGAGCAGAGCGTGTTGGAGTGGCCACGGGCGCGAGGGGCCGATCGGTGACCCCCGGGCCCTCAGCCCCGACCCCTACTAGCGCCCGTCCGCCTAATATTTTCTATATGAATATTAAAGCCTGTGACGTCAGTTAACGTCACGCCCGCGTGTCACTCGAGCTCGTTTGACTTTGCCACGCTGAAAAATAAGCTAAACTTCGGTGCGAGCTGGATCCTGCTAAAATGGAGATTGACTCGTGCTAAATGGATTTTCAATAACATGCAGTAAGAACTCAATTAAATACATGTTACGTGTAAATGAATATGAGTAACATTCGGAGCCATAATAGTGGACGTCGATTAACAGTTGAAAACATTAATTTTCGCTCTAACCTAGCTTCATCTGAGCTCATACATTTCGCCGTTGATATCATGATTATTTTGTTATAAACTGTAATTTAACGTTAATATTTTATTTAAAACTATTTTATTATCCCTTTGATACAAGCTAACGCATTCTGTTGTCAATATAATAAAAGCTATTTATGAAAACGTACTAAAATCAAGAGAAACTGTTTCATTTATTACAAAACACGATATAAGGATGATAACAATAATTGCTACTAAGGCGCTGCTACTGTAGACTCGCATGGTCTTTGACATTTCCGAACTCTACTGTAGCAGTACTCTGTATTCAAATCATACACTTACATCCCGAATACAAGCGGGGAATTTAGGACGTACAGAAAATAGGCAATATTGGAGACGGAATTGGAGCTTATACCACCGCGCTACTCCGCTGCGTATTCTTGGGTACCTTTTTCGCTACCTCTTGGGGGCCAATTCTACTAACTTATAACGGTGATGATACGTTCCTCATTCTATTCTGTTCCAACTTCGAATGTACCACAATAGGATCGTTGTTTTAGTAAAATAAGAGAGCGGATGAACGTCAACGATTACGATTCGATTCGATTGCGTTAAAGTGACAAGTTTTTAGTAAATTGGCACCCAGTTTCCTTACCTGTGTCTTCCTTAATGGGGCGCTCTTTGATTTGAATATGAGATACACATATTCTGATTATGTGCCGAACTACGTACGTATTAGCTAAGCCGAATGGAATATCTTCATTTACAAGAATTTTGAACTTAATAAATACATAGTTTGTAATTTTAAAGTGGGATGATAAGGATGATGAGTTTAAATTTCTCGTCTATATAAACAAATCCACAAAGTCGATATATATTTTGCTATATTTGTTACAAGCGAGTAGCACGCACTGTGCAACGCGTGCAATCTATATATACCATATCATTAATGCAAAAGTAACTCTGTCTGTTATCTCTTCAGTCTGTCTACCTCTTCACACATAAACTGCTGACCTGACTTAAATTAAATTTAGTGTAGAGGTAGTTTGAGTCCCGGGAAAGAAAAGATTTAAATTTTTTTAATTCAACACTCGAGGAGGTAAAATTGCGGCAATGGTTTTTGTGCATGGGTAAAATTATATAAAATTCGCGCGGGTAATGCTGCCGGTCCAATGATATGATATAAATATAATATATATAGCACTCAGGAACGAAACTTTCAACCAGTGATTTTATTTTAGGATTCGATCATGAATTCCGGCATTTATCTACAAACAAATTTTACCTCTATAAAATATTAGTACATATTCGGTTTAAAATATAATTCGGTACCAGTATCTTTAGATTTTGCAGGACTTTTTAATACAGTCGACATTAAAACAAACAAACACGCTTTTTTAATTACTTTATTGAATCAACTCATTCACTTACTATAACGATACAATATTATAAAAATATATAGACCGTCTACACACTCGACGTTAAAACAAGGAAGAAAATGGTCGACAAGACTTAATATCGAATTGATCAAAATTCAATGTTCGTTAACTACATTACCGCATACAGTGTTGGTAAATGGCACTTTGATTCAACTTGTCAAAGTTTTAAAAGAACCTTCAGTATCGATTTATTCCGTATTTCATGACGTGCCTGGCACATATTATGAATGTATTGAAATATTTCTATACAATTTATCAAATTGATAATACAGTTCTTATAAGATCGAAATTGTAGAAACGTATATAGAAATATCGAATAAAAATTTTCTAATATTTTCGACACATTGCCTTCAAAATATCATTTTTTTCAAATTCATCACGTTTCAAAGTAAAAGTGCGTTGTCCATTTTTCTTTGTGCCTTTTTACGAAAAATGAGAGGCTTGTAATACCCGAAAAGCTGGCACGTTCGTAATACAACTAGCTATACGCTAATGGCCGTGCACCAGATTTTCTTTTACCATTTATTCTCACATTTCTTTTTCATAGTACATCCTAATATCAACTCGTACGCTTCATGTAATTTAGACGCTGGACTAAGCTCATGTCATAATTTCACCCGTAAAATATTAAGATTACTATAAATTTTTTTGAGAATACTACTCTATAACTAAATAATTATTTATACGTACTAACTAAAGTAAACTTTTCATAGTAGATAAATTTTCAAGATTTTATAATGTTGTGTACTTCTCAAAAGTCTACCATTATTTCAATATGTTATTTGAAAACAAAAGCCGTTATTTCCTCTGTTATGGCTTAGCTAAAAATAGACATCTTTTTAATTTAAGTATGGATTTGAAAATTTATAATTGCCTTAAGTAGTAGTAGTATACTATACGAATAAATATATACATACATACATAAACTGTCTAAAGTATTCTAAATAAAGTTTGAATCATTCATAGTCTGTATTCCGCATTGTAATGGTGGAACCCAACGGACTAGGTTTTATCAAAGCCATTTACATCTTACAGTCTGTTAATTTATCAACACCGTAAAACCTCAACAGAGAAACTGGTGCGTGGGTACAAAACGATTATCGCAGCCCAATGCCATACAGCCGTGTGTTTGACCGTCACATATTGTTTCAGACGTCCCGTTCGATATTCCCGGATGTAATCTCGAACTCTCCGCAGCTCAGTTAATGCAAACACACGCAATCCTCAAATAGGCTTACTCGTCTTACGAATACAATTTACCCAAATCAGTATTCGGTCCCGACCGCACGATACGTACGGAACGTACATTCAGTTAACTGTCATTTCATTCTACGTCTCTGAGGACATACGTTGTTAATAGTAACCCTTCCACATCACCGACGGACGTACAAAGCAATCTCGTTTAGTTCAAATTAATCTGCATCTAGGATAGCAGCGTATGAGATGCATTGATCGTCGGGACTAGTATAGGTTTTCTAAAGTCAAAGATAGCAAAGCGATAAATTAAAAAAAAAAAAACAATGCTCACTCAATATATGAAACGCGGAACACGGTTTTCAAAATATACTTTATTGACTATGTATAAGAATAAGAAACTTTTTCTTAATACTATTCTTAATTGGTTGTTACTTTGCAACATGATACCAGAAATATCCAACGTAAACATAGTAACGGTAAGGAGTACTCTTAGTGGGATCGCATATGCGTTATATTCATGACAATGATTGTCTCAAGTGACTAGCTATAAGGATCGCAAATGATGAAGTCCTGGTTTTGAATCCGGATTAGACGATTAATAAGTTATTGAGTTTTTCAGTCAAGAAATTATTAGTAGAAGTCCAGAGTTATGAAAATTAACAGTGCTTATAATCCCGAAAGGAAAGCACGTAAAACCGTTGTTCCTGCACCTGAACTCTTTCCGGTCAAGTAAGATTTGTCGTCTCATCGGATTATAAGAGTGAGGGATTAAAGGGCACCTACGTCTACGCACACAGCTATGCTTTCTAATGTCCTGCGCAGTTAGTTATTCAACCCTAGAGAAGAGCCATCGTAGCCTTGGTCATGAGGAAATGGTATTCTTAAAAAACAATCACCAACATGAATTTCAAGGTCAAAATACTCCATGACTCGACATAGCGAAAAGTTGCAAAGGTTACACAGGATGTTGCCATTTGGAATTACTGATAAAACATATCAGCGTCAAAAGACTGCTTGATAGACAAACTAAAAAATGTTTTTTTCATGACCGACGCAAAGGTTGGTCAACAAACAGCATCAAATTAGGAAAAAAATGTATGCACATAGATATTTACAAGGAACAATTAATGATATTTGACTACGTGTGACATTATGCGTTGTTTTTCTTTATATTACAAACATTCCACGCATGTAATGTTACTTCTTCATTTGGAAGTATTCTTTATTTGTCGTAGGTATTTAATTGAACCTCAATGAATATTATTTTAAATATAATTGTATAGGATTGCCTTAATTGTATTATATCCTATTACACGTGTAAATTCAAAATACATTTTTATTTATTACATAACACGACTGCCCATTGACTTTGATGCCTTAAGAAAGTTTCACAATTCCCTTACATCGCCAATGCGCCACAAACCTTGGGAACAGAGATGTTACGTCCCTTGTGCCTGAGCGTAAAAACACTGGCTCACTCACCCTTCAAACCAATAATATTCAGTTTTGCTGCTGGGCGGTGAAATATACAAAGGCATGTCACCGAGTATTTTTTGTAAAACTAAAGAGTTGCCATGTTTAAAAAAAAAACCTAAATTACAGATATTACATATATATCCAGTAAATATAATGGTATTAAAATAACAAAGATAGCGTCGTAAAAATCGAACGGAATTTTCTAAATGTTAAAGTTTGATGAAAACATATCACGTATAATGTTTAATACTAGTGCGAAATCCATCCGCCTAACATATTTATAAATCCATTCTTTCGTGCGAAATATTAAACAACGTATACAAAGTGGTCCTGTTGTCTAGCGTTTGACGTGCGTACACTTTACTCCCAAAGGACATTATTTACCGGGATAAAACAGCAGCACCTTTTTAGAGAGGCAAAAATGTGTGAATTTATGTACAAGCTACGAGCTACGGTTATGATTTTTTTTTTGTTTTGTTAATTCGGTAAAAACTATGCACTAATTTTATTAATAATTTATATTAAATGTCCACTTTTCTGTCTGTGTTTTGGTTTAATTATACTGCTTTTTTACAGTATTTATACTACACTAACGGATGTAAATATGGACCCACCTGATGGTAAGTGGTCACCATCGCCCAAGACAATGCATCACCAACCTTGGCAAGGTAGATGTTATGTCCCTTGTGCCTGTAGTTTCACTGGGTCACTCACCCTTCATACCGGAACAACAATATTAAGTATTGTTTAGAGGTAGAATACCTGATGAGTGGGTGGTACCTACCCAGACGGGTCTTACCACCATGCAGTGCTTATATTATGCTACTGTTGATTTAGTTATTTATAAGTAAAAAATTATCGGCATACTTTTCAGTTTACCATTGTAATTCATCAGGTCCTTACCATACCTTATACTGTCTACAGAATACACTAAAATGTGAGTCTATACTGAAATTACGTAACATTATGATCTGAGAATTTTTTATTAAAAATAAAAATGTAGTGGAATTTAACTCACTATAATTCAAGCACCACGCGCAACTTATTATTTTGACCATGAATCAATCACTGGACCGAACATCGCTCGTCGTTATGCTCATTAAATTAAAAAAAAGAAACCGATAAAATATTCAATACGATTTTTAATAAAAAAAATCCAATACAAATTTCTTATAGTTACCAACTAACGTTAAATATTAGATCACAGGACAACTTTCCGCAATTATAAACGCGAATTCATGCGTGTATTTATATTTATAATAAACAGGATTAAGTTATGGAGCTGAAGTGGATTTTATCTAGCTATTAAAGCTCTCTGACGCCATTACCGGCGCCTTCAGACTTGAAATTAATTTAATGAATTTTCTAGCAAAGTTAAATCTTGTCTGCCTCTATAAAAGCATCGCTAATATTATTCGTGTTAAACGAACTATATTTTAACTTATAAAATGTAATAATAAAACCAATTTCACCAGAACTCATACCAGAATCGAATAATAAAAAACTATGGCTATATTATAATATGAAAAAAAAAAACTTTTATTTATATCAACGGTCGAACCAATTGCTCAATTTTAAGAATAAGTTTAATAAGTTCTATAAACGTAACAACCGTTACAAGTGCAGGCAATATTTTCCAACTCGACAAAGGTATTCGACGAAACACGACCGATTTTCGTGAAACATTACCGAGCCGATCGATTCCGCGAGCAATTTAAAATCCACTTAAAGACAACCACAGGCTAATCGAAAACTTTGCTAGCGCGAATAGTGGAAACCTCTAATTGCTTGTATTAAAATAACTGACTGATGTCAAACATATCTGGGGCGCGCGGCGGTGCCTGGCACCGGGTTTCACATGTTAATAATCATTATGATAACATCAAGTATGCGATAGCCGGCTTTGTTCCCCTCCCCAGGGCTGCCAAAATATTACCTCACATTAAATTAAATTTACAACCTTTCATAGCATAGAATCATTCATTAAATCGTCTCTTTTGTTTATTCCCTTTTAGTATTATATTCATCATCAGCTGTCATATTAAAAACGAAAGATTGTTAAATTTTTGTAACATTCACATGACGTTAATCAAATGAAATAATTGTTTATACTCAACTAGATGTAAAGCCTAATGAAATATACAATGTCCTTCGCCACTGCTGTACTCATACGTCACATCTAAATAAGCGATAAGCACAACTTAGTTTTTATTACATTTATAATAGCGAATTACACGATTACAACTTAATTACACGCGAAATTATAAAAGCTACATTTGTAAAGCGTAGATAATATCAATTTCGAAACTCGTTCGCGTTGTAAATAAAGATAACATTTTGTAACTAGTTACTACTTTAGAATTAGTTCTGAATTAATTTTGTTAATCGTAAGATACGATTTATTTATTTATTTATTGCTAGTACGATAAGAATATTTATATTCATGCCCAATTTTATTATATATATATACATACAATAAACAAAAAGAGGTTAGTTTTATTTATATGTATGTATTATGTCGTAAAGCATTTTTATAGACTAAGTAAAAGTTGATTAGGTGGAATGAAAATCGGTAAAAGGATTTGTTGATGACAAAAAACATCAAAAAGATACACAAACAACTACATGATCGTTTGTATCTATCTATTAAAGATAAGATACAGTAAACATTTTTTGCGTTTAAAATTAATATTTTGACACACAACATTAATACTTATTTAAATAAATTATATATTAATAGAGGGCGTGTGTTCCTTCCTATATTTATGAGCTTAAACAAAATACAATTTGTAACGTAATTAATTAATAAAAAAAATATTTATTTTAGTTGACATTTACATGAGAAGTCATAAAATTAAAGTAGATTGTCGAAATAGTGACAAATGGATTCAGTTGTTTTTTAGTGCCTGACGTTGTAATAATAATCTTGAATCGTCAAGTTATATATTTATCTAACGCATCCCGTCGCAAATCTGTTAGTGAAACGTAGCGCGATAGGCCAAAATATTGAACAACATTTGATTTCGGGAAATAATCCCACGGTAATTGGTTAAATCTATATCAGAATCAAGTCAGGACGCGACAATTGGCTTATACAAATAATGACGACTTATGTATAATATTAATTTCGCTCATTTAATTTCGTCCATATCTAATGTTAGCCAACACATTTAATATTAAACTCGCCTATTGTATTGTTGTGTGTTTGTAGATAATATAGTTATAGATTATAATGATAATAGAATGTAAAGATAGTACATTTATAAAATATTCATACTAATAAATATTAATTTATTATACAATTACACTTCCAACTGTGGTTGAGATAAAATATTTTCATTTATGTTCCTTGTAAAATCTATTAATATTTGAAATAATATAACTTCATAAATAAATTAGCCGTAGTCAGATGATTATTAAACGACAATTAATTACTGCATAAGTATAATGAATAAATCATTACGAAATATATTCTCTGCTGAATTTAACGACACTGTGATAATTTTTCAATAATAGTAATTAAGTTAAGTTTTAAAGTGTTTTTGAGGCGAAGAGTGTTTTTCACGTGCTTAGCAGCCCTGAAAGCACGCCCTAGCGGCTTCCACCCCAGGGGAAAGGTTTTCGCTGCTACAGGAATTACTTGCGATTACTCCATGTTTGTAGGTGTTTCATTCCTGAACAATTCCATAACACTGCTCATAAAAACAATACATTGTTGGCAATATTAAAACAATTGGTAATAACGCACTAACGCTGCTGTTCTGCCGCTGGTGGTTTGAGTCGAGCGAAAAATTCTTGAATAATAAACTATGGCGGGTACTTTTTGCCGGTCTCGGCGCCATTATATCGAAATGTCAAGTATATAGAAAATGTATTCAATTCCTGATAGAAATTGTTTTGTTTGATATTTGGATTCCGTATCGAGAATTGCGGATAGACTTTTTTTGTATGAATGAGTTTTCTGTTATTCAATTATTTTCCGCGTCTGAGAGTAGCTGTTAGGTACATTTATTAAGTAAAAAATTACCTATGTAACATACATCGAAACATTCGCATAAATTATATTACTAAGATTTTAATGTAGATCTACTTACGATAATCTTATCTCTATAGAAATGACGAGGATTGTCACAAGAATGTGGAATCGTTGTACCCGATGGCTTCCATTGGTTTTTATTATTGCATAAATGTGAATTATTAACTAACGTTACACTTTTTGATGTTTTATTGATTTTATATTTATTAATAGTAAAATTTTGCGAGTTTTCACGATTAGGCTTTGTAAATATAAGATTATGGTCCAAGTCAAATTATGGTTTTAATCAAAGATGATTTGATACAATTAATATCGAGAAAATTAACTATCTGCTCGTACTCTAAACAGAGTCGTATATTTATATTTTAGTAATTTGAAAGAACAAAATACATGCTGACAGGGTTACTTTACCAATTATAATATAAGTATATATTTCCGTTTCTTCAAAAAAGTGTTGATCTTAAATTAAAATAACTAACAGTAATTTTTATTAAATGAACACGCTTACACAAAATATATTGTATATTAGTAAGAAAAATATTTTCTTATTCATTATTTTCATACAGTTTTTGGACATCGGTTATATATCAAAATATGCAACATTTAAAAATATTATATAATAATCTATGTCCATCCTGGACCTATCAACTGACAATTAAATTATGGTTAAATTCCAATCGTATTTTTTTAAATATTAATATGATTAACATTATTTATAATATTATTTTTCTTTTTATATACAATATTTCTGTTATTTGGAACACCTCTAGATTCTAAAACGCTGTTTGACTAATCTTTCGTTGATCTGAACACTATTTCGCTGTCTATTACGTCATCGGCTGCGACCGACCAATGACCATTTTAATTCAAGCGCCATTTCTTAATTTGAATTTGATCATCGTGTCAGAATCAGAAAGTAGAGTTAACTGGAGTTTAGCTGGAGTTTAGATTTTTAGAAAAAAATCATAATTTATTGAACTGAAATGTGTTTGTATAACATACCTATAGACATAGGGTTGCAGTTGATTGATATAAAATTCTATAATAATTTTAAATATATATAATCCTATATTATATATAATTTTAAAGTTACCTGTCCTGGTGATCTAGTAGGCTCGCTTATAAAGGAGTTCTAAATAGTAATTAGGTCTAAGATAATTAGAGCCTCAGAGAGCACGTAACGCTGACCTGCGCCTGAACACTCTGCGGCGTAGTGGTCACTACCGCCCGTAGAATTTGTAGTGAAAGAAATATTAATCGTTCCGTACAACCCCATTGCGCGGCCAACCATAGGAACTAAGATGATAATAATTATGTTCCTTTGTAACCGTAATTACACTGGCTCACTCACCTTACATATCTGGCGAGGCAAATAATTACTGTTCTGCGGTAGAATAACCGATTAGTTCTCTTCAGACGAGCATACACAAAGCCTTATAAGCATCCAATAAAACATCCTGATTAATTTATTATTGAATAGGCCAAGTACTCACTTCCGATGTCTAGACGACAGAAACATAATTAGACTTATTAGTGTATATGGAAATCGGTGGTTAACGTTTAAGCGTATTCCAGATTATGTGATATTAATGTACGTAGCTTAATATATACACGGACAATTGCATTTGTGTACGTGTCATTGTTGCCTATGTCTATGAGTGATAACCATAAACCGACACCTGGTTTGTTAAAATTCACTTCATTAATAAATAAAAGCGCGTAATTTTTTTTCATTTTAATTCTGTATTCATTGAATTAATGTCACATGATACGACGATTTAACGGACTGTGACTTTTAGTATAAGTTAATTTTTTTAGCGTTTTCATTCGAACGACGGCACAAATTATACTCATACGTGTTTATCGACGATTACTTAAATATAATAAAACTTATAAAAAGTCGTTCGATGTTCTTCAAATCAGATATTGATATCAATTTCTCTTCAGTTCCGTGAAGCAATCATTGTAATATGTTTCAGTCTATATCCGTCACATTCACTCAGGATCTCGATACCTTTAAAGTAAAGTCAAATTGCGCAATTTCCGTGACGACTCGATACTCGCTTCTCGATTATTATTTACGACCGATTTTCGTATTTGATTCTCGTATCGTATTCGATTTACGTACATTTTAAATATTCTTTATATCTAAGTTCACTTTTGGGTAACATAACATAACATAATCAGCCTGTAAATTTCCCACTGCTGGGCTAAGGCCTCCTCTCCCGTTGAGGAGAAGGTATGGAGCATATTCCACCACGCTGCTCCAATGCGGGTTGGTGGAATACACATGTGGCAGAATTTCGTTGAAATTACACACATGCAGGTTTCCTCACGATGTTTTCCTTCACCGCCGAGCACGAGATGAATTATAAACACAAATTAAGCACATGAAAATTCAGTGGTGCCTGCCTGGGTTTGAACCCGAAATCATCGGTTAAGATGCACGCGTTCTAACCACTGAGCCATCTGCCACTTTTGGGTAGATCATTATAATTTTGAGCGACTCAATGATATTTCGTTAATATACTTACAAAATGTTAGTACCTACCTAAGATCTATTGTTGTATTTTTATTTATATATTAATGATACGTACCGCGATGGCTCTGTGGCTAGAACACGTGAATCAAACTGAAGACTAGGGTTCAAATCTGGGAAAGAATCGCCTGATGCATGGTTTATAATTCATCTCGTGGTCGGCGATGAATGAAAACATCTTGAAGAAACACGCATTTGCCGGATGAACTTCTGCCAGGTCTGTATCCATTGAATGCGTGATGGATTAAGTTCTAATCCAATCTAAGAGGAGATGTTGATGATGGTAATATTTACAGGCTTTAATTTATATATTAATTTAAATAAATCTGTACTTACTTAAATAATTCCCTAAATACACACACATAATACTATGTGGTATTTAATGTTTTAATAAAACTCTGAGAACACGTTTAGAATGCCATTTTACATAGCATATTTTAGCGTTGACAAGTTAAATCGTGGTATTGTTGTTAATTAAACTGCAATTTATTATAATAGGCGTATGTCACGTTAACTGAAGGTTGCATCGCATTAAATGAAGTCTACCATACTAATTTTATATTATAAGTTTTCTTTATCTATTTCAATAGGATGTGTATTTAAAAAAAAATGACGTTTTCAAATCTGGTCAAATAAAAGTTAATTAGAACACCATTTAAATGTCCCACTACTGTTATAAGGTAAACCTCTCCGTTTGAGGAGAAGGATTGGAGCTTATTCCACAACGCTGCTCCAAAGCGGCTTGGTGAATCCAACAGTGGAAGATTTTTTTCCGACATGCTTCCTCGCAAATTTTTTCTCATCTCTCTTCACAAGATGAATTATAAAAACAAATTCAGATCATGTAAATTTTTTCGTGCCATGCCCGGGTTTGAACCCACAATTTTCGGTAAAAATCTACGCATTCTACCCATCTTGGTTTCAAATTAATTGCGATGTATTAAAATTTGAAACATAGTCTAAGACACTAAGTAAGCTTGAATTGTTGAGTTGACGTGATTGGTTAACTACGTCACTGTCCGCCAAAGCCAAACGACCTTAAGATAAAATTATTTGCATATAACTATTTAGATCGAATAAATAATTTTTATTTCTGGTGGTAGGACTTTGTGTTTCGTACTACCGTCACACAGGAATACTTTGTATTGCTGTGTTTCAGCTTGAATGGTTAATGAGCCAGTGTAAGGCAAAAGAGATATAATCATCTTAAGTTTTTTGTTGTTTTGGTGTAGGTTTATACAGTTTACAACACGGCAAACATTTCTTAAAATGCCAATTTATAAGTGTGTTGTCTTTGCCGTCGTATATATTCGGATATATAGTTAAAAAATACTTAATAAAAGCCCGTATTTTAATACTTTTGTATTCAATAAATATAAATAATGCTACAGCAAACGCGTTTTAGTTTAATGTCGGAAAATGTAAATGTTCATTTAAGCGTTTACATCGAAACGAATTTTCTAAACAGGATATTAAAAATTTGTCGTCTATATACGACATTACTGGTTCAATCTGGTTTGAACGAGATCATTTATTAAGATAAACTCAAACATTTTATTGGTTAAATGTTACAACAATTTGCAAATGAATTTTTGATTGATCTCATTTATAACAGTAGGTACTAAATAATGTCAATCTATACTGATATGATAGGTGCGAAAGTAACTCTGTCTGTTACCTCTTCGCGCTTAAAAAGCTGAGCCGATTTAGATAATATTTGGTACGGAGATAGTTTGAGTCTCGGGAATGGACATAGGCTACTCTTCTTAGTTCACCGCTTGAAGGGATAAAATGGATGTGACTATAATATTCTATAGGTAAAGTTTTATAAATTTCACAGGAGTAAAGCCGCAGGTTCAGCTAGTCTTATATATAAAAAGCGCTTCGCATTCTAAGTTCTTACAGTTGATATCATACCTTGTACAGATATCGTTGTAATTTGCATGAATATTTCAATCATACTACGATAGAAGGCGCACCTGACAATTATATAAGAAACTTTTTGAACATCATACATAAAATATTTATAAAATGATTATTATGTAATTAGTACGATAAATATAATTTTTCACAGAGGCGTACTAAAGTTTTTGTCCATAACAACGCGGTTTATATTTAAGTGAAATTATTTAATTTGAATGAAAGCAATTTTCCGAACCATTTTGTACATCGATTGGCGATCGATAAAGTATATAATTTAAAGAACACACTGGTATAATCACAACTACTGTAAACTTATTCGAAACTTAAAAATTAGGAGTCGAGTTATGGTCGTCGATTGTATTAGTAGTTTTTATTTCAATTAATAGTTTTACAGATACAAAGTATATGCCACGCTGTGAACACGAAAGCAACATTTAATAAAAAAAAAGTGTCATTTAAAAACACATAATATTAAAAAGCGGCAACAAACATGGCCGGCTGACCCGGCCGTGTCCACACTGTTACTTTTTCATCTATTCGCACTGAGGCAGGATATTAATGAATTTCCTCGGTTGAACGTTGCGAGATTAGTTCGTTAATTTGATTAGGTTGCTTCTACGGAAGCAGCACGTCTATTATTGATAGACGAACACGCGGCAATGGACTATGGTCTTGCATTGTTATCGACACGTTACCAACTTGTTAGCCCGCGTACAGACCCTTGGAATAATTAGTGACGCGCTCGAGGTAGACGCCTCGAGTATAACACAATACGCTAATTGTACGAGAACCGCAAGATGTCTATTAATGAACCTAGATTTATGCAGTAATAATTGTATGCCATTCTAATGTGTATTATCAAATTGTAATTGAAGTTACACGAATAGATTTAATAATAAAAAAGTTGTATTATAGCGAAAATGATCTCGGAAAACGTTCTGGGTATACCACGTTACAATTATTGTGGTAGTTTTCAGTTTTTTGTATAAGTTTTGCATGTCAGTCAAATATTGAACTGAATTTTTAAATAGTTCTACAAAATAGATTGAACTAAAATGTTACACATACAATAACTATATATACATAAACAATGGTTGTATGTACAGCATTCGCATCGCCCTTCGATGTTAGGTTTTTTTTTTCAATTAAAAATATATCGATACAGATCAGATATAACCATACCATACCATTATAATATGTAATGAGACGTAGATATTTATATGAAACTTTATCCACATTTTATAAAAACAAAATCCCTATGCAAATAAATTAATAAAAAATCATTGAAACTTTACGTCCCTATATTTATATCTAGCTTATTCGTCATAATAATGCGACAAAGTAATGTAATTGGAGTTAAATTAAAGTAAAGAGGAGACAGCTTTAAATGACTTAAATCCGTAACACCTTAGCCACAAATAATACCTGATTTAAAAACGATTACTCATAATGACTAAATGGTTGTAAATGGCTTTACTGCTTCGACGCTCGGATTACGCGTTACGCGTTGGAATTTTATGAATTACGTGTTTCTTTACGGCTTAAAGTGACCAATTAAGAGAAGTACACCTCGCAACAGGTCAGAGAGTTCGGGCTGCTTTTCGATTCCCGCCCCTAACACAGTTGAAATATGAACTGTTTTGCTAAAACTATGTTTGTGTTAGACTGCTACGACCGTCGATTCCGTACTCTTTGCATTTCGGCAGGATTTTTATAGCCCTCCCATGGAGGCGGTAAGCGGAGCGTTGAGATATAAATCAAATTCATATTGTGATTTAGCAAGCCTCGTTACTGTAACAATACCCCGTATTTACATATAAAACATTATTTTAGTCTTTATTTATCGTTGCCTGTAATCCAATAGCCCCGATTCGAAGTAGTACGCTAACGCGTGCTCCGGTTTCTGACTACATATTAATTTATAAAGGGTTTGATTCCTTTTTTATTGTTTCCTGTTAAGATTTTAAAATAGGTTACGCGAATCACGGTCGCAGTAGTTTTATTTTTATATACAAATACAATTTTTTTTTTCCAATAATATTATCCTAAGCCTTTTTCATACTTGACGTAACATCATTTCGTTGACGTACGTCTCATCAAAATTATACTTCGCTTTTTAGTTTATCCTGTACGCTGCTCTACGCCTATTAACGTTTTTCCCCATCGGGTTCAAATCAGCGGAAATTTGTTTCTCGGTTCGATACAGAACTTTTATGACACTAAATATAAATAAAATCTCTTACGATTATGAATTTAGTCCATCATCATTATTTGCTATAGTTGATTCCCGATATAAAATCATGAATTCTAGTTACCTTATCATGTGTATAGCACAAACCTTCAACAGATCTTTATATTTGTGATTAAAGGAAACTTAGGTACTATTGAATTAATATTACTGTTCAATTATATTCTGTAAACGGAAGGAACCAAAGAGTTTTGTTTGTGTATGTGAGTGTATGTGTGCGTGTGTGTGGAAATGTACATTTGTGTTACAAATTAGATATACACGGCCATGTTCGAATACGAATTTCCACCAGCGTCCTTTCTGATCATTTTATTTCGGTTGCTTTAAAATAAATTCCTAGTTTTTATACTTTTTCGGAAAGCTAAGTAAACGGTTATGTTTTTAAAAGAATCTGCAGAACAAGTTTGATAATGTTTTTTTTTGTTTTTCAGGCATATTTGAGGGAAAAAAATAAAAAATATATTGAAATAATATCGTTTTCTGTCTCGCATTTTTAAATTTGGACCGATAATTATTGTTTAAATATTGAAAAATATCCAGTGTTTAATCGTTTTCATAAATCTGAAGAAAAAAATAGATTTTAATCGATACTTTTTTTTAAATCGATAAATTTTTGAAGTTGCATTTTGGACTTATTTTGAAAAAATCTAAAAAACGCGATAACTCAAGAATGGTTCACTTTTGCATCATGCATATGGGGGTTAAAATTATCGCAAAACTAAAACTATCACCTCCTAACGGGAATACGTCGAATTACCAATAACCCTGTATATTGATCCGCTATTAACAACCGACAATTAGGCTTTCGTTCGCCGTGGTGGACGAACATCTATTAAGATATTCCGTTAGAGCTTTGTTTTATTATAATAATACGTTATTGTTGTAAATTATACAGTGACGTCACGCTCGGTAGCTCATTCTGTTAGAGAATGTAAAGAAAGAAATGGAACTTTATCTCTTTAACGAGTGTATTTTTCTGTTCAAATTGTTTTAAAGAAAAAAGTTCGTTAAATTTATAAATTACATATTATTAAGGAATACTTCTCAGAATAATTTCTAAATATCGTTCAATCGTATTTTCAATTATTTCCCTTCGATATGATTCAGTTTTGAAATATGTTTTCCGTTGTATTAAATATTACATACTCTAAAAATCGTATCGTAATTTAAAATTGCTTATGAAATTTTAAAAAATACAGTTGCCGAATTAATACGCTAATGAATATGGAAAAGTTTTGTGATAGAGCTCAGTGATAGAGAACACCTCTCCCGCACACGCCTCTCTCTCTATCCCTGCACAAAATGATACAAAGAACTATGACATTTTTTTCATCAATTATAGTTAAATCTTAAAAGGTAATACCCGTTCGCTCTTTCGGGAAATCCAAAAACTGACATCGAGGATTTTCAGTCCATTTTCCAATATTCCATTAACAACACCGCCTTAAATAGAAAATATAAAAGATTAGTGTTGCCATTAAATTATAATGGACATTATTTTCAGTTTTCCGAAATATTTACTGACTTTCTTTATAATAGTTGCAAGCGAAGTTGTTCATTCAATTCCTTCGAATCGCACATTCATTCATTTTTACATTCGAAAGATCAATGATATTGTGACTTTTACCCGACTACGACGAAATAAAATGAAATTACTTTATTAAGCATATGATATTATTGTTTTTAAAAAATGAATTTCATTTATTACATTATTTGAGACAATCTAAAACCAGGTTCATATTTAGTGTTTTTTTGTAATAGTGTTGTTCTATCGAATGTCGTACCTAATACTATAAATATTGAGCCAAGCGATCTACACGCCCACGATGTGCTAAAAACATATATTTCCCCAATAGTAATTTTTTCATGCGATTATTCAAATATTATCTAATATCTCTAAAAGCACTTCGTCCGAATTGCAATATATGAATAACAATTTAACTAACAAACAACACATAAAATAATTCTTATTATGTATTTTGATAAGGATTGGTATTTTAATACATGTAAAGTAAACTATCTTTTATATCCTTCCCCATTTTCATAACATATATATGGTCACTGTGACTTATCCGTTAAATACATACATTTTAAAAGTTTTAAAATGTATGTATGACATCTTTGATCCCAAGGCAGGTCACGGTTTGGCTATTTAAAGAATGGTTAATATTTATTACAGCACTCATATATAAGGAAAGTGGTGGCCCACTGGCCCGTCCGCCTACATATACAATAAAAAAAAACATAGCTATATCTCAAAATATATACTTATTAGCCTATTTAATAGTTCGGACTACGTAAGCTACCAACTTATGTCCGAACCTACGAACTAAAAAAGAGAAAAATTCCATATCAGAGAGATTAGCAATTACGTGATACTGGTAAAAACAAACTGCATTTTGAATAATATTAGAATAATAAATAAAATGCACTATATCATAGAGAAGGTTTCAAATCTAATCGAAAATATTATGCTAATCACAAATCACAGTGAAACAAGCTGAGAGCCGTAATCCATTCTTTGTTAAACATTTATACGATTCTTACAAATTAAATTATGTCAACGAAGAACTAAAATAATGGATTGTTTATTTATTATTCAGTCACGGAATCGAGTTCACGATGCAGTATTGAATTATATAACACCATTAACTAGAATTATTGAAAGCCTATTACTAGTGTTTAAGTGTTGAATTATGGGCCCATACACCCTCCTTAGTCACTAGTCAGCTTGGGTTCTTGTCGAGACCTATAAAATATACAAGAATAGTCAAGGTGAAAGTTTGAACAGTAAACGCCTTGTTGTAGCAAAGTGCAAACACGTTTGTTTTCTTATTTAAACTGTAATAAATAACTTAAGATTGACTTCCTATTACTTTTATTTTTCATTTGTACATACCAGAGTCTTTTATACTTGTCTCTATATAAAAAAATATTCTATCACTTTCCTTTTGATATAGATAAATCTATATGTAAATAATAAATGTCAAAAAATGAGGCCATTTTTAATCAACGATAACAATTAAATGATAATTAAACAATAGGCGTTTCGTAAATGTTAAAGGATATTTTTTTTAAATTGAATATGAATTGAATACATTTCGCCACGAGTCTGCTTCTATATTTGTCTTTACATTATACCGACGACACGGTTTCCTCCGAGTCTTAAATATAAATAACGGGCAATTGCATGTGTGCTATGTTAACACGCCGAATGTACTCACACACGCTCAGAAAACAATACGATACAAATTCAGACTGTAGTTCATCAAAAGCTATGCATGAATTAAGGAGATAAATCGATTTACGTGGATATTCGAAAACGCTTACGAGTCAACGATCTATGCTTTAGTAGGCGGTACAATATTATTTTAGTGTATTTAGTAGCATTCCTTCGAATAGTATTTTCATTATCAATGCATATATTTATCAAGTCTGACACAGATGTTTTTATTTTATTGCAAATTAATTTTAAATTCTATATGAAATTTAGTTTCAAAATATATGTTTATTTTATTTCTCATACCACCGTCATGGATACTCGTCATTAAAATAATTAAGAAAAAATTTTAACTGGCTTCAAAATGACAAATTCGTGAAATTCCTGTCGGAACTCATTCGCTTACGAAATGAGGTAAACGCGGGTGGTCGGCGCAATTTGTAAACATCCTTTTTCCATCCTGGGAATTTTATATGGTTTTTTCTTTTGTATTTAAACATAATTATATATTTTTTTAACTTAATTTCTTAACATCTCTAATATTTATTTCTCTTATAATTTCCTACATGTTTACGCGTGTCGCCGTATAAACCAAACGAGTAGGTACAACTGAAGTATGAACTATATTTATTTAAACGATATATCACAACGAGGGCTGGCAGTTTCGTATAGTGAGTTGAATTTGAAATGTTAAACATTCACAGATATGAACGTCACTGCATCCATTGAATGCGTGATGCATACAATTTCAATTTTAAATTAACGCAATAAATTTCAATAATTTTCTTAAAATAAATATACCAACGTATTCTATGTACGCATATAGTTCAAACAAGCGATAGATACATATTAATATTCCATTTCATAGCTTAGAATAGTAACAATAAAGCGATATAGCATCGATTGGTCGCTGTACACGATCTTTTAGCACTTAAATGCATGAAATATGCTCTGATTTGAAACAATGGAAAAATATACATATAATAACATCAATGAATAACAATGGCGTATAAATTATCATTTAAACTGTTGTATATTTTATAAAATATTGTAGCCCTTGTGTTTTGTACGAAATATAATGCAAGCATGTAATTTGTTGAAGGTATATTCGTGTTTATAGTAAGGGCATCGGTGCGAAGTTATTTCGTATGCCTTTATGCAACCTCTCGGTACTTTTTGTCGAACATTCGCGGTACATTTAAAATAACGCGTGTCATTTAATATATTATAAAAAGCTGTTTCGTGCCCGCGTTATTTATGCAGACGGTTATACGAAATTAAGTCCATTAAATTATATACCATACTTCATGAGGAATTATTAAGTTGCATGTTTGTATATAAATATTTCGATATATGAAAAAAAAAAAAAAACACTAAAATATGATTTATCGAAATAGTAACGGAACGTCTCGTAAGACGTTCAAATAACACAATCAATTTAACGTTAAATGTTAATCAATATTTCACGAGTACAACATTGTTTAAGTACGAAATCAATTTAAATAAACGTCTATAAAACGTACGCCTTCACAGTAAACTGAACACATCGCTATCGAGTCGTTAGGTTTAAAAAAAAAATAGTTTTACTTTTTTATTAAAATATCGTTGAGCCACCTGTTGCGTGTTATATGGACAGCCTCCGTGATAGTAGGTGTACAGTGAAAATTATTGGCTCACCAATCAAAGGCCCTGTATATAACATGCGCGACCTAGAAAGGATTATATTGTTTAATAGTACATAATTGGGCGTGGTTTTTATATGCTTTATCGGCTCTGTGTGTTTCTCGCGGAACCTTTATAACATAATCTAGTATTTTATATTCATTCCGTTCGTTTATATTCGCTATATATTATTAAATGTTATTATAAATGTATTGTAACTTTTATAGAAAATATTAGTGAAAATTATGTATAATTTCGTAATCAGATAACGTTTCTGTTATATATACATGTATAATGTATATAGCTAATCATCACAGCTAAAAAATACAATATTAAATAAATACAGAAGAGTTGAATATTAACTGTAAACGTCTTCGAATTAATTACAATCAAAAATTAATGGCGCCGTTACTTTAAATTGTCTTTAACTGGGCGCTTTTGATATTTCTTTTTAAAATCTACACATACGTCAAAAGTCACGACAGTTATTTGTACGCAAAAAATTATCTTAAATTAATATTAGTAGCACGAATTGCTATAGTACATTATTTTTATATAAATTTTAATGTCTAGATCACAGTACTAATAGAGTAGAATTATCTGATCCCAGGATATACCTAAATAATTATCTCGGCGTCCAAATTCAGGTAAACAAAGTAGCGGGCTGCGATCATGTGACATATGGCAAGAGGCAATGCGTCAGCCCCGCGGGCGGGCGAACACGACTACCGTTTGCGTTCGTGCAACTCCCGCGCACGATCGCCTTGTAGATGATTTTTTCGTGATCGACCCGTTCATTGTTCAGTAGCATTTATTGGTTTGAAATTGTTCATAACAGCGGTCAGCGCGGGTTTCGTTCACGTCTCTTCATGATGTATCGTTGAGGTGAAATTTATTTATGACGTGTATGGGATTGTGTGCCGTGTAACGGGGGGCTAGAGAACATTATCCTGTATATCTATATCAAGATGACAGAAACGTGTATCATTGTAAACGTAACAAGGTATACGTGCTCGACGCTCGTGTTTTCGACGATATTTCAATATAGTCTAAACGTCCATCTGACGTAGCTTCAAACAGCGTTAACAATGTCAAGTTATTGATGCTGTTGGGCATTCGTACACTTCTTAGCCAGATTTAGTGGCAAAGATTTACGGTTTCTTTATGGAGTCGTTCACATTTCGCTTTATTGACTTATATTGATATAATTATCGCATGTTTATTTTATTTTATTCCTCCAAACATAGGTTTTTTTTTTTTTTAATATTAAATGCTAGTAAAGTGCACAGAACACGTAACTCTACATCATAATATATACGCTTACATTTCGACACAATTAATCGTTGACAATCGCATAAAGATCGGATACGTAAGTCTTTAAAAAGACATATCGACCACATATCCTAAATAAACGTTTTTGTATAGTCACGTTCAACAATAATATCTCAAGCTTACAACACTCTTAAATAAATGTAATAATTTAAATATACAGTGTTCCAATTTCAAAACAACCGTGTATTCATATGCAACACACATCATAGTAATTACAGACACAATAATATCTTAAAAGTAACATTGCCAAGATTTTCCCGACGTTCGCTATTCGCATTATCTCATATCGAAGGATCCGCTGTATGCAAATAGTATAATAACCAAGATATCTGTTCTGTTATGACGAGAAAAGCGTAAAATGTGTACAGAATGTATAGTCGCAAGCGGAACTGCGTCTCTCCGTCCGTAATAAATAAATTTTGTTTTCCTTTAGTTCTGATTTATTATACGTGTCTCCATAACATTAATTATATTATCATCATTGCGTCGTTGCATATTAAATAATTAATTTAAATGTTTATATAACATTCTTAATGTATGTACTCCTTATAAAAACTTTAAAAAATATCTTTTTTTTTTAATTACAGTTATTTTATTATATGTTTTCCAGATCGGATCAAAATTTTTTTTTTTTTTTTTTATATATATTAGCAATGACAAATGTATCATGCTGCAAAAACTATCAGCAAATCGAAAGAAGGTAAGGATGTTTGTTTATATTTATAATAATTTTTTTTTCGTATCTTGGAATTAGGACCGTATTATAACACGTAACGTCGATGTGATTTGTAAAAATAAGATTAATGAAAACAAAACCTAAAGAGAGACGTACAATCTATTTAGAATTGTACTGTCACTGTAAGTTAAACATAAATCTACCACCAGTTCGGAAATAAGAGAAATAATTATTTTTTATAACTAGTTACAATACAGTTATATATTATTTCTACAAGACATATGTATATTGTTGTATTGTTATAAAACGAAGGTAAACTCACATTTATTATTATTATTTCGACTCTGCACGCCGCTATTTTTATTCAAACTGTAACGTATCTCCGTGAGCATGATGCATATGGATTTTAGACCAAAATTTATTTTAAATAAATTCTATTAAATATATATTTTTGTATAGTTCTATCTATCTAATTTCGTGTTACTCGCTGTTTTAGTTTAAAAAATAATCATCATGAAACTCTTTTCTACATTTTAATAATCGTCATAATTAATGTACATTTTTCTACAACTAAATCGTTTAATTCGTTTAAAATTCAGTAATAAACGTTGCAAAAGTAGACCATCTTACGTTTGGCCGCTGCATATTTCATCTTAAGACAGAGGACGCTCGCAAAATATTTCCTTTGAGTCGGAATAAAGTTAGAAAAATCAAGTGCCAAGCTAAGTTGTTGACGAGAACCACTTACGCAAATACGAGGCATTGTTACACGATCTGCTATCTCCGTATTATTCGTTGTTAGCAATTTCACAGGCGGGTGATCGCTGTAGATACATAATGCTACAAAAATAGGAACGTCAACCGTTTCGGTCAATTTGAACAAAGTTGAAATAAACGATACGACTCTTCGATATACGAACGGATATGTTTTAACGTGAATAGGGCAATTAATGTTACGTTAGATTTTTTTTTTTTTATTCTGTTGCTAGTTTTGACAGTCTTTTGCTAATAATTTCTTAAGTTGGATCAATCAAATCAAAATATACTTTAATAAAGCAAGCTCCTGTGAATCGTCATTTTACAACAATAAATTTAAAATGATCACTGATCCGATATGTAGATTCCACCGAGAAGAACCTGCAAGACAGTCAGTAATTACTCTTTTCCGATTGTTAACTTACATTGGTAATTAAATACAGTCGAATTATTATTAATCCTGCATGGAAATCAACGAATGCTTACTCCAGTCATTTTATTCATCTATATATTATTTTATCGAACTAACCTTATAGGGAACTTCTTTAATTATATGAGAGGTATTTTAATATCAGAATCTCGACTCTTTAGTTAGCAGCCAGTCATTTTCCATTGAAATTTTGATCAATCAATGTACTATTGGGTCATGGAATTAGATTGCGTACTGGAACCTTGTATCGGGTAGGGTGGAAGGGGGTAGAGGGGGTGTTGCAATCGGTTTATAAATACGTCTAATATGCAATAAAACGTTGCATTCGATGGCGGCGGCATTCCGAACAAAAATACCGTTTTCTTCTGACGTTTCCTGCCTTTGTTCGTTTGTTTTTTAAAGAAAACCATTAAACGCTTAATGCCAATGTATGTTATTGTTTTCGAACGTTATACCGATTATTTTACTTTCTAATTTTTGCATATATTTAATGTATGATTTATAGTAACACTTTGTAAATTCTCCACTGCTGGGCTAAGGCCACCTCTCCCTTTAAGGAGAAGGTTAGGAGCATATACCCTGCCGCTCCAATGCGGGTGGTGATGGATTCAGATGTGCTATATTTTCTTTGAATATAGACACATGCAGGTTTCCTCACGATGTTTTCCTTGACCACCGAACACGAGATGAATTGTAAACACAAATTAAGCACATGAAAATTCAGTGGGTTGCCCAGCTTGCCTGGTTTGCAACCGGCAATCATTAGTTAAGATGTACGCGTTCAAACCACTGGGCCACCTCGGATATTTTATATATGTAAATGAGAAGACTTTTTTGTAATGCCTCACTGAAGCACCACTGTTATATCAATATATTGAATACTTATTCCGAACAATGCAACGTGTTTTGAAGAAGATTTTAATTAACGTTATAATAATATAAGTAGCAGCGTTTCACAGATTCGTCGTTCGTGATGTTAATTAGTCTGATCACGAAACGTACACGTAGAGATCACGTTGTCAAGTGACTAACACCCGTCGAGCATTCCTCGATAAATAATATGAATGTAACATTTAATATTAAAATAGTAATAGTTAAGATTATTCTATCAATCATTATATTATAATATTTAAATGACAATTATCGTTACATTACGACAAAAAGTTATTAACGAATTAGATAACAATATTGCCAACCTACAAAAAACTTAACGACTCGATTTAAAAGGTTCTCGATACTTTCTCGATTTAAAATAACAGTTCGATTGAGTGAACTTATTTCGCTTACATTATTCAATACAGCAGAATTAATGATTTCATGGAATTAAACGGATAAACAAAATGGTATTTAGTATTGTGACCAAAATTGCGCCTTTAACAAATATAAGTGTGGAACGGAAATCGAACTAATTACAATTCGCTGAACGCGCCACTGCTATCTACAAAACGAGTGAGCCACCTCAATAATTGAATTCTGCATCCAAATAAAGCTCTGAAGTCTACAATCTTGGTTAATAAAATATAAAATTAAATTATTAACTGGTGCGTTTTAAAATACACCCAACTACATATTCGTTTGAATTTAACTATATACTATGTATATTAAACTCATTCGATTCGTTGCAAATTGTACTAGGATTTAACTTAATCAAATAAAACGTCAAAACGAATTGCAGCACGACTATACTTTGCCATTTTGATAAATGATTTTAAAGTTAGCTACTAGATTGAAATTGATATCGTCTGTCGACATTGATAACACAAGAGTGCTTGTAAAAGTTTGAATAAAGTATATTTTCAATTTAAATTCAAATTGAATCGACAGTACTTGAGACATCTTGCATTGCAATTGAATCCTATCCGTTAGCCCTCAAAAGTGGTATTTATTAATAAACTATATTATGTAGAGATGCCAATTACAATTATGATAACGATCAACGTTTTTCGTATTTCGAACATACGCGTAACGTACCTATTAAATTGTTGATAGTTTTACACGGACATATTCCAAAGTTGACTTTTATTTAATCTTCAAAAATCTATCCCAGAATTTGAACCGGCGAAAGAAACGAACCGTATTTTTAAATCTACAGCCTGGAGACGACTATGCTTTTTTCTATACTTTAATATTAATAAAAAATATAACGTAGAATGTAAATATAATTATTAACACATTCAAAGAAACAAGTATGGCTCACAGCGATTACAAATTAGTCAGATATAAAAAGATTACTATCGAGTGGGACTTTCATCTCAAATTGACGTTTTCAGTACGTCGTCCTCGCATTTGTTTCGCCGTCCAACAGTTATATGTTAAACAAAATTTATTATTAGCGGACATTAAAGATCCGAGGCGCCACGTCTGTCGGTCTGTCGGCCGCACGCGAGCAACACCTACAATAAGTATTATGTTTTAGCTAAACAATGCTATTGTTAGTCTGTATCTATACGAAAGATAAAAGATTTCACATTTTTATTATAAAGTTGTTAGATAGAGTTTCAACAAAGAGGTTAGCTACGTTACGTACATCTTTCGTAATACTTTTGCCCTTCCTTTGATTTCATTACGATAGCTTTTTTTATTGTTTTAATTTAATTCAAGATTAGTTTAAGAATTTTACCAAAATACATTTCGAACTAAAAAATACATATTGTTTATATTATCATAAAATGATAATGAAAGAAAAATTCGGGGCAACAAAATGGGCACCATTAATATAATTGATAACTTTTGTCTCGCAAAGTAAACGCTGGCGCGGGCGCCGCTAAACACAACAATTGTGGGAGATCAAAGCGTGCGTGTTTACCGGACCATCGACTAATCAACCGACTGATTAATTTAATTAAACATTACGAGAAAGTTTTGTTTACACCGCGTTTCCTCGGGCCACATGGGTTCAAAGGAAGGAGGGCGGAGTGTAAACAAGAACATTGTTGAGACGCTCGTCGCGCTGCGCTCACACCGTGTCTTTAAAGCAACGCGAAGACATACGTTTTGAACACTTTAGCACGAATGTATTTGCTACACTCCGACTGTTTAAATACAATAAGACGATGCTTATGGAGATGGTGAGTTAGTTTTAAAAGCGAAAATACTTTTTGGGCCTAATTCAAACCGTATCTAAAACCTATAGTGACGATTAGGGTTCCAAAGTTCCAGATGAGCGATTCTCTAATTGTTTCTAGAACTCATTGTACCATGACCGTGCTCCAATGTTGATCGGCTTATATATACATTCAGATGAATTTCATACACGAAACAATTGTAAGTTTCCTTAAAATATTTTCCTTTACCGCCATTAAAAAAATAATTTACAAACACAAATTGCGAACATGAAAACTCACTTTGCCGATTTGAAATCGCAATATTTAGCCAAAACCTGTCCGCGTTCTATAAATCGCGCGTTATATCAGTGCGATACGGATCTTAGATGTTATGTCCCTCGTGCTCATAATTACACTGGCTCATTCAACCTTCATTACGGAACATAGCAATAATACAATCGATTTATTTCGTAGACTTAGTTTATAGCTCAAAAAAATGTATGGATCACTGCACTAATTAATTATTTTAGATTGCATAATAGCAATATTTGCAAGTAATCTAAAGCAGTTCGTATTTTTTATCTTTATATGCTTGTTTATTTGTAGTTTTTAATTCATATTGTTCCTATGTATATCAATTGCATTCAAAATAACTAAATATTATTGATTTTATACTCTTAAGTTAATGTTACGAGTTACATTTTGATTAAATTCGTAGGTAATAGATGAAGCTTTGTGATGAATTTTTTATCCGAGATTTAATTTTACACTCATAACTTGAGAACAAATTATATATGTAATACCTGATTTCGAATAACGAACAACCGAATATGTTTCCGTTCGATCGTTCGAAATTCGATTATTATTTTATTTTTATATTAAGAAAACAATCTTTATAATACAAATAAAAACTGCCAGTACATATCTGCAATCGTTTAGGTAGTTTGAAATGCACTGAAATATTTTATTAGCCTTTGTAAAGGGCAAAATTAAAAACATTTTAACTTACACCTGCATTTTTTAAAATAGAAAATTTTCAAAATTATATGAAAATTGCTTCCTTTTTTAAGGGTCACGTGAGACAATATATGCTCACTTTCATAAGCGCCGGCACCTTTGACGTTTGTCTCACAAAATTAGAAAATAATTTTTTTAAAAGTTTACCACAATATCACAAAAACGCAGTTTCCCGTAAAGTAATATTTACGTCGGTCCCCTTAAAATTTCCTAGCTCCTCGTTTTTTAAGCGTATCACGAGATTTTGAGGGTTATATGCATTTTAAACACAGTAATACTGTGTTCAAATACAAGTACTGTGACAAAGACATCAATAAAGAGGGGAGCATAAAACTTCACTGTCAGTTGAATGCTAACAGACCATGTTAAGTATTAAATATTAATTGAAATATCAGAATTAAATTAAGATAAAAAATAAATAACATATTCATAAGTATGGCTTTAAGAATCGTATTAGTGTTATAAAGAGATACTGAACTTTTGTTTGTTATTTTTCTACTAAGTCCATAACTGATGATCCGATTAATATTAAAATTTCATATTATTTTCCTGACAATTTCAGAACAGACTTATACATCTATTATGCGAACGTAGTCGGAGAGAAAGTTTTCAATCTAAGGACTGTCCAAGAATACGTGCACGCATTTTTATTAATAAACAAATATATAATTATATAATAATTATTATTTTTAATAATTCTGGGCGTATAGACCCCCAAAAATATTCAGAGTTCAGATCAATGATGAGGGCAAAGCTATGACTGGGACTATTTATAGAATATTTAATAAATGCGGGCATTGTAAAACACGGTTGTGACAAAAAAAAATCGCTGCACCCACAGGCGCAACAATACGCGAACGGATTTGTAAATAGAACAAAATGGCGTCAACACACGAAGGTCCTTAACCCTCATTAGCTGGACGAAAGGGAAAGCGCGCGAAAAAGAACGAGTTTTAATTCGGGAAAGCCAGTTTCCCCGCGCTGAAGTACGCTTCTTTTTCGTTTTGTTTTTTAATTAGTTGCCGCTTAAACTTTAGCGCGTTCCGTTGTTCACTTTTTAATTCTATTTTTATTTTACCCCTTCCAATTACGTTTTGAAGGACAGCTCGCATTAAACGCTGACAACTTGTTAGGCTGCGAAAACAGTTAGCCTGCGTCACTGCTCGATAATTACAATATTATAATATCCCATAACGGAGCGTAGTTTGAATAAGAACATACGTCAAAAAATATTTTGAAAACGGGAACAGCCATTCGTTTATTAAAAACGTTTAAACAGGTCCGCGCTCGGAAAGTTTCCAAAGTATTTTGAAACTTTTCCGATACGCTTTGCATGCCGGTATTAAAATCATATTCTACTATTTGTAAATGTTTCTTGCAATATACTGTGCTCGTAATTATTTTTAAACTGTACTTTTAGTTTTAGTTAAGTGGCAGCTACGTGAGTATTTTTTATAACTACTACAGTACAAAATTGGGTTAGCGAATTATTTTAAATTATTCTGAGGTTTCGGAATATGAAATGAAATGTATTATAGCGAATACTTATTATGTTTACGTTTGATTACGAAGAAATGATGAGCTCGCCCGCCATTTTCTCAAGGAATATGGGTATAGCGGAGCGCCGATTTTAATTTAACAAAACATAATAGCACGCTATGCTCAAAGCGTATATATGAAAACAAAACAATAGACATTGAGTCGTAAAATGCAGTATTAATGTTCTAAATTAATTATAAACAGATGCGGGCGAAAATTTTCTCGGCTGTTACGTAGGTATATGTGGACTGTTAGTAATTGTGTTATCGTTTAATTTTGTACTAATAAATGTGGCCGTGACTCACGGTTGTTTTCATGAAGCTACGTTTTCTTATATTTCAAAATAAATTATCAAATTCATTGTATTTAATATTAATATCATTGTTCTATTCGAAAATATATAATAATATATTCGGTTGCTGTAATGTGTCTTCCATTACTTGCTATAATAATAAATCATAAAATGCTTGTAGAATCTAACAAAAGAAAATGCATTTTCAGTCACATGTGTACTTGTCTAGTTTACATAAAAACTATAAATATCATTAACGACGCGAATCTAGAGGCTAATGAAGCTCGCTAACGTTAATTTGTTTTCTGAATTAGACAAATGAGTGACATCACAACATTCATAGCCGCTCTACCTTTTCGTATTCATGGGCTATCGCCAGGCTTTTCACCTGCATATTTGCGACTACCACATCGAAAGTACCTGACTAAACGTAAATCACTAATGCGTGTACCTCGGGGGAATTATGAACAAATTGGTAGCTGCGATTCGTATGTTACGTAGTCGCGTTGTGCATAATGAACGCGACCTTCCGACGCGGACCGCGACTTTGCTTCTGCGATGCGATAAGCGCCGCCCGGTCTAAAGATTTGTATTTTCCAACGATTTTCCATCCGTCACTGGAAAGGAATATACATAACATAATTACAACATGTTATTAGGAAGTCGTTTATAAATAATGAAATATACATGTTTTTTCTCTATTAATAATTTATATTTTCTACGAGCGTGCAAATTGCGTGTTAAGGAACGCAACTAGCAGTTATTTACTTGCTCGTCCTGCGACTACTTAATGTGTAACGATCACACGATGTCAACATAACTAAATAATTTGTGAACGGCAAGTTTTCCCATACGGGTGCCGAAATAAAGAGCGCTGTATAAATATTTCATACGGGACATAATACGGAACTTGTACATTACTTATTCAGTTCGTTCTATCCACATCATGGCAGGTTCAGCCTTCGCAATGCATAATATATCTCTGTTATAATTTCTACGTAGGTATAAAAGTCGTTTTAAATTAAAAACAAATGTTCGACAAAGTTGGCAGTAAATAATTCAGTCATTGCGCCCGGTCGCTGCCGTAATAATTGGGAGTGTTAGGGTGTCGGGGGACCGTTCGGGGGCGGTGGAGGGGGCCGAGAGGAGACCGGGGTGATAATTAACATGTTTGTCTTGCTTACATCGTCACCAGCGCCAAAACTACGCCGAAGTTAAATAAAATCTTACTCGTTTTGCATAAGTACCAGCGCTCACTAATATTTGACTTTGCAGATACGACAGCGCTGTAATTAATGCGAAGAATTAAAACTTTTGTGTGCCCAACAGTGTGTTGTTTCGTAAACTTCTCGTCTAAAAACACGCGTGCTAGCTTCCGCCAGAACGGAGTCCCGTTTATGGTTTACTTAAAACATTTGATTATTTATGAGATTTAAGTTCAAAAATTAATCGTTTTGTTCTTGGCGAATTATGTAAAACTTAAATAAGTAGTTATAACCTGTTATCGAATAATCATATTCAATTAACTACTTATTTTAATTATTAAAATTATTACTTATTTCTCTACTTTTTATTTATTGATAATATTATATATAAAGAGAGAGAGAGAGAGTATATAAAATAGGATATAATATTAATATTTAACATTTTTTTATTAACAAAGTTAAAAAAAAAACAAAGTAACAAAGTTAAAAAAGTTTATGTGTGATTTCGTGCGTATTATAACTTAGAAATTACATATTTTAATATTCTAATAGTAATTCTGTCACTTGATATGTATTCATATATAATTTTATATTAACATACATTAATCATTCAAAAGACGTAACGAATTTAGAATATTATACGAACAAACACAAGAAACAGGGTTGCTAGTTAAAAATTTAAACAATACTCCCGAAACCTAGTAAACCACAACTGACTTGAATTTAATATCACGTTTTAAATAATAAACGTTTCTTATAACAAAACAACGGTTGCATTTATAACGTTATTTTTGTAATGAGCACGACATAATAGCACATCCAGTGGAATAAAACATTCGATAAATACAACAGTGACCGTGGAAAATTATCTGTGCTTACATTGCGTTATTTTCCAAAGAACATAATAAACAAATAAATGCCACTTAGGTGTAATAACTTACCATTAAATGTTATAAATAACACATTTTGTATTAGAATACTTGACAAACATTAATTTAAGCTGGTAACACTAAAAAGTACGCAGTTATAAATATGATGTCATTCCAAAGTGAATGTAGAAGAGATATGTGTTATCAGAGATCTTTTGGAATCACATTCAGAATCGATTACAGAAAAAATGAAAATATTTTATTTCGATACAACATTATAATCTAAACTCAAATTTATTTATTCACCGACGAAGTGTTACAAATACTTAATAAAAAATAACAACCGATACGAAAAATAAAAACATGGGAAGAAACTCATTTTTTTTTTTTTTATTTAGAAATAGCCAAGATACGATCTTATTATTCCAAAAGTATTCTTATAAGGTCTCTCAATTATTGCTTATTAAAATAGATATTTTAATGATACTCAGGTACAGTAACTTAATAAATATATAAAAATGGTGTATTGAATAAAATTGCAATTAGTTTAATTTAATACGATTTTATTTAATGTTGGTCAATTATTTTTATTGAGTTTCCATATAGTAATCTTAGAGATTTCTTACTGTGTAATTAAAACATAATGGACAACATAGGCATGATGATTTAATTATTAAAATTATGGATGAAAGTTTGTAAAGAACCCTTTTCAATGTTTAAAATATATAATGCAGTGAGTAGGCATTCTCTTTATGAGTAAAATAAAAACGGTATAGTGTTTTTGAAAATTCATTACTTACGAGGGTGAATTTGAAAATGGAAGTTTCTCATTTCGGTTGACATATCGAAAGGATCAATGATTTGACCCCCAAATTTTGACACATTATGACGTACTCCTTAGAATATATCATATGGTTTATAATACACAGCAGATTGTTTTGTTAGTAGTTTTACTAAGGTGGTGTACTATGATGACCAAGGACCAATAGAATAGCCGATATAATTGGAATTAATTTTAAAATAAGGAAACTCAAAAAATGCAAGTATTTTTTTTTTTAATTTAACTTTACAATATCATTCATGATTAGACGGGTAACGATAAAATAAGAATTAAAATAGCAAATTATTAATGAATGAAATACACATGAATAGTGGCCCACGTAGGCACAGCGATAGCACTAGAAACAGTGCAACAATGGCAAATAGGAGGGTGGAATAGAAAAGTGCCTATCAAGCCTTTAGACACTGTAAACATATAAAATGAAGGCAGTTATTGTTCTTCTGAAACAATAAGAGCAACATATTTCACAATTGACTGAAGCCATTTCAAGTGAAAGCGCTATAGAAAAAAAAATAACCATTGGGTACCACATCGACGCACGCTTAAACAATCAAACGTGGAACAAAAAGACAGTAATGTGGAAATGGATAATGCAGAGGCGGTGCGGCGAGGTGCGGCCACACTGAGGGCGGCAGCGGGCACGGTCGCGGTCACGCCGCGACGAACGATACGCCGCTAAATATACATTTGTTCCTTTCAATGTGATACATTTTATTTTTAATTATACATACGATGCTGGGTATATTTTTATTCATATGGAATAACCCTACAGAGACAATGATTACATATAAAATACTAAATGTTAAAATTAGATTTTTTGTTACTAATAACTATTCCACGCGACCATTGCCAGTCCCTTAGTCAATAAAGAGATCTGCGTCCAGGATGTTACTTTTTAACCTCCCCGCCGTCACTGCAACCACGTCCCACCTCCGTCGAGAGGATGTGTGATTAGTTTTATCCTTCGGAGTAGATCCTCGCCTCCCCATTCTTCGCCATCTCGTAACACAAATGAATCACCCGTAATATGGAAACGGCTTAAGTGTCTCAACAAATTGAAATCGATAATAATACCACCCTGTTTTTTATAGGTACTACTTAACACTTGTTTGTACGACTGCGACTGCTCGGTGGGACTCTTGAAATGCTCGTACGATTTATTGAAATGGAAGGAACGTGTTAAATAACTATTCACTGTTCAGTTGCTTTTTATTCATTAACGACTACGCTTCGATGAGTCTGCTTGCTATCTGTTACGGGGCTATATTCCATTTCAACGCCGTGTCATATGTTGTCATCTGTGACTTTCGCGTTTCAACCGTAAATTAATGATTTCAATGACGAATTCAATATAGTCATCATTCATTTATACGGTAATGTTGTAATATTAACGTGTAATATTTTCGTTAATAAATCGTATTATGGTAATTTTACATATATGATGGTAATTTTCGTAATACGGAAGTATATTACGGCGTTCCGTACTCCGTACGCAATAAGTTTCACATGGACCAGTAGCCGGTGAAATAGGATAAGGTAATCAGAGGTATATTATACTCATTTGAGACTGGAATGTCGGTAATGCTGTTCGCCTCTCAACATTCTTCGTATCTCGGTTAACAAAACTATGTATCTTTATTTAATAACATCGTGTTTAGCGGCCGCTTTGTGTAATCTCGTCTGTATAGACATTTATATAATTCACTTGATTGGTGTAATGATAACACTATTACAATCGTTATTCGGTTCAGAGGAGAGCCGAGATGAACCAGTGGAATCATATTTGCCGAAATCATGAACCAAACCGATTGCCCTCAATAAAATATTATTTATCTGTACAAAGTGAAACATACTTTCAAAAATTTAAGAATATTTTTACATCATCCATATTCTTGGCATAAAATAGCGTATTCCTAGAACGTTTAAAAAAATAAAGCGATTTCGATTTAAAATTAAACGATAAACGCACATTTATAGTATGTTTTCACATTTTGATTATATGTACAGCGTTCTTCGATTGCTTTGCAGAGGTCGTTGAAACCATTATTATAAGGGGAGTATCATTTAGACGTTAGGCTCTATAACGTGGGCGGCGGGGGCTGGCGCCGGCCTTACGCAAACCGATTAAAATATTCGTTTTTTTAACTAATTGGCGACAAAGTAAATACATACATACAATTATTATTCATATATTTCAAAGAAATAAGTATCATTTATTTTTCTTACAACTAATTCGATTAATAAGGAAACATAACATATTAAAATTTTATTTTGAATGTATTTGTGCTACAACATTTTTATATTTGTATGTTGTTTGGGATACGGCCTATTATGACAATTGTGTCTATATCATTGAAAAAATGGTCAAATTTAACTTCTATTCTAATATCGTAACGAGCGAACGAACGGTCGATCAGCATCTACAAGATTATTGGTTACTCGTACATTCTTGAGATCGCTTTGCACAAAATATTCAAGAACAAAACGGTATCGACGCTTTTTGTAATCTAATAAATGATGAGACTCTTTTTTAATATTAAAGTTTATATCAGAGAACGCAGCATGGTTAGGATAAGGTTGTTGAATATAATATTAATAAATGAGAAGTTGTGCTTCGCAGTTTCGTCCGCTTTAAATTCAGTCAATTGACGTGACAAGCATGTATTTCATGTTCTCGTTAGTAATATCTAGAATTAACGATATCAGTCAACACTGACCACAGCGTTGTACTAATTAAAATATCAAGAGGAAATATTATTAATTCGAATTGAGATCAATTTATGCCGATGTAGTCAGCGATCACCTTATGACCTTGCTCTACGAACCGTTTAGTATAGCAGACCATCAATGTTGTTATGAAAAAGTACAATCGACGATTCCGACTTCATATCAAATATTTGAAAAATGCTTATTTTAACATGAATGCATTTTAAAAACATTTATTAACTTAGTCTTAATCTTAATTTATAACTTCTATTGTACATATATATTATTGGCCTAGTAGAAAGTATGGCAGAGGGCTGTAATAAAAGGCAAACTGCTAACAATGTTGATGCCTGAAAATAATGAATATATCATTTATTGTAATCTAATATTTTTAAGAATAACAAACATAATCAAAAAACTAATTGAATTTATTAATTCAACAGTTTTTGATTCGTCATAAGATTTCTGCGTGATGCGAGACAACGTAGATATAATAAAATTTACGTATTAATAGAATTTTTAAAATATAATATTTTTTATGGCAACATTTTGTCCAAACAAATCTATGTCATTATTAGTACACATATTAATAATAATGTATAATTTAGAAAATATCTTGCTCCGATGAATTGTAAATCAGCAAAACGAGATGAAACTAGACACGTCATGAAATATAATAAATATTATATACTATATATTTCTCCTTTGAAGGCCAACTATTGAAAATTCGTAGTTATTGGCATGTAAAGACATATTCCTTCTACTATACACTAAGATACATCAAAATCAAGGCCACAGATGCAGCGGCAAGTCGCATGGTATTTCAGAAAAATGAAATAGTTTTGCCTCGATATAAGTTAAAATATTGGTAGTGTTCTTAGGAAAGCCGTTGGTTCCTTATAAGGCCAATCAAAAATTTGGCGGTTGGCCTTGCTAGGGTCCATGGGCCTTACAAGGAACTTCTACAAACCATATAACATATGAACAGTTACTTTTTAGTTATAAATACGTACCGTTACAGTTAAAACAATGTTTTATATTTATAATATTTTTATTTATAAGGTTTATTAACTTTTTTAAGTCATATTGAATAGACTCTTTTTTTAAATTATTTTGACAAAACAATTAGACGAGGATTTTTCGCAGCGTTTGGGTGTACCGCTTACGCCTAAATTTATCAGGAAACAAGCCTTTTTATTTTTGAAGAGGTTTAAAATCAAGATAACTTTCAATATATATGAACAAGATACTGGATACAAATGACTCAATATGTTTTTGGCTCGAAACCCATCTATTTCAAAAAGAAAACCCCAGCTAATGAACCCAGCTAGAGCTCAAAAAATGAACAAGTTTGTAAAACAACAATTTGAAGTATCTAACTTTTAAAAAAAAGTAATTGATAATAATTGTTAGTTTGGCCTTCTTAAGAACATTTTGGCCTTACAAAGAACGGACACATAAGAAGGCCATTTTAGGTAAAAAATAAAGTTTTAAATTTTATTATAAAACGCGTTAACAAGTTATTCGATGTCAATATAATACTCATTAATACTATTTTTAAATAATTCCCATTAATATATTCTTAGTTATAGGATGGGGTTCAAGTAATGTTCGTTGAGTTTTTTATAGATGATAAAAACATATTGAGCATTTAATGTTTCGCTTAAATGAAAGAGCTTATTATGTAATTTTAGGACAAGCAGATATATCAATTGTTACAATTCTATTTTTAAGATAAACGACTGATGTCTAATATTGGCCTTGTTTGGAGCCTTGTTCCTTGTAAGGCCATTTGGAAGAGCTTAATAAAACTTAATTTTAATAAAAAGTGATTAAAGCTAACTTAAAAAAAAAGTGATTTCTATGGTACACAATAAGACAAAGTATTATTTGAAAACTCCGTCATTTATCCAGTTAATAAACGAATAAAAAGTGTTTGTTCGTTAAAGTGGCCTCCCATGGTCCACCCACCTTATATGAAAATAATTCAATATAAATTATGATGTTTGTATTATACGCTAATATCATGTATTTATTCGAGAAATGTGACATTGTAATTAAAATACAAGTTGCGTCGAGCTAAACACGTTGTAGCAGTCACATCGAACAATTATAATCACGAAATAGAAATGAACTATTAGAAATATACGTCGACCATACAAACAATATATGCAAAGTATTTAAAACCGTATTGTTATAAAGTTACAGTTCAAAAACACTTTAAGCTAATTTGCAAACAACCCTCTCTGTTGTTTGACTATTTTGTCATCAAAATAAACCTAAACGACCAGGACTTACGAATTATTAAAGGATGTCAAGTTAAAACGCAATTATAAATAAGTGTTTATTAACTATGAAATTCAAATAGATTATGGTATTGTCTAATAATATTTTCAATACATTTGTTGTTATAACTGTAATTATTTCCCTTAGTAGAATCGCAAATAGATTTTTTTAACTGCGCAATTATGAATTTACTATTGAGTCTAATGGAAATGTTCTGCATTTTTAATATGCAATATACCTATAACTGTGGGATGTTAATTTGGCAATTTGAATATACAAAAATATCAAATACTTTTATATCAAATCCAAACATTATTCAATCAATTACGCTTAGTAAGGAATTTCAAAGTCTTCCAGTTCTTTCAGTCAGTCAGTCCCTTAACCCCGTCAACTATTTAAAGTCATTTACCGTTTCTTTCTTACTGTCTATTAGAAACTTGGCAAAAATTTAACTGGCCACCCCCGTATACATATTATTTGATACATTCATTTATGCGAGGATTATTTTCGGAGGTTTTATCTGGTAGAATTGCACACTAGTTTCTTTTTTCTGTTTTTTTCTTTTTATCAAGGGGATTTATCCAAGCCCAGGTGTTGTATAGTGCACTAGTGTGTTGTATAGAGGAAAAATGCGGAATATTCGCAGAAAAGGCTTTACGATTTAATAATACATCAAATATACACGAAAAATCTTTTGTATCAGATGTGTTAAATGTCATATCGATTATAGAGCAAATAATGAAATCGATTATTTTTGATTTTGTTTTTGAAACTAATATGGTTTATAGCCTTTTGGATGATTTAATATCGCTTGCACTTCCCTTGAACAATGCATACGTATGTAAGTAGGTCATCTTGTTCCCAACTATTTTTTCATAGACATTCCACGGCGCAGTGTGCAAGAGCATTTGTAACGGCGAGATGAAAAGATCGATTCATTAATTTATACCTCCCGATCTCGAACAGGAAGTTTACGATCGGAAATTTTATCTAATGCTACTGTATTCCCGCCTATCGTTCCGTCGGGTTTATTTACATTGAAACAGTAAATCGTCTTCGCAAAGAGCGGCATTCTTTGTGCCTCGCTACAACTAAACATTATCGAAGTTTTAATTGTGAATGCAGACAAAAGCGCCTTGTAATGGGCAGCTGTAAATGAGTAACAATAGACTCTACAAATAAAAGATTGTATTAAGTTGACGCGCGACGCCGAGCCGCGCGGCGAGTCGCAATCGTGCGCACGTGCCCTAAGTACCGGTTGAAACGTTCCGATGTATTGTTTGTTTACCCGAATAAAACACTAAAATCCAATTCAATAACAAAGAATTAAAGATCCCAAAATAAAATTTATTGCTCGCGTACGATAAAATAGATTTATGAACGCGCCGCGCGAGCGACTTGCCCATAATATTATTAGGTACGCGCGGGCAAACAATTTATACCTAAATATAATATCAATACCACGGCATGTGCTGAATTATGTAAATATAAACGATATTACCCCTGCCGCAGTCGATTCCCGAGAAGCATAAGGTAATTTTTCGGTAACTGCCAGCCCTGTTCTGTAACATCGTACCTACGTGTACAACAAACGTATATAAAATATATAATGTTAACAATTATTTCGCTCGCATCGAAAATTGTGTAAACTGTTATCATGGAATTTATAATGTCAAAATATTTATTCAGATACGCCACAAGATGTCGCTGTTTTCGGAAACAACCCGGCAGCGTCAGTGACACAGCATCGTACAAAAATGACAGTGTGGACGTATTTAAAAGTGCTCTGCGGTTACCTTCATCAGCGAAATTTAAATGTTTACCTAAAAATTACAAAAAGCTTGCGCCTGACATTTGCAACAACTGACATATGTTTGTTTAAAATTTATCATTTAATGTAGTCTTTATTTTGATTTAATTTTAATTTATTAAGAAAATAACCGAAAAATATTTTTAAAGTAACATAACGTATATTATATGTATTTATAAGAATGAAACTACGACGAAAATAATTATTGGCAATCACTCCTGCATTTGCAGATAAGTAATTTAGATTCTTACTCGTATATTACCAATAAGATCTGTGTATTTCATAAAAGTCTATGTCTGATTTTATCTATAATGTAATTAACAAATTGTTTTTTGTCCACAGGCAAAGTTGCTCGAGAACTCTCACGCTTGGCTCGGCGCTTCTACATCTTCGATTGCAGGTCAGTTAAAAGTTCTGTTATTATCTCATTTTAAAATTACGTTCTGCACTTATGTATGTTTTTAATAATTTATTCCGTTCGTGTTCTCGCAATCGAGATTAATTATTTTGAACGTACGTATTTTACACACGAGTTTTAAATGCGTGTTAAAATATAATATATACATACTATTTCAATTAAAATTATTTCACAATTCTTATGTAAAAATGTTATTCAATTTTAAACAGTTGTATAATCCCGGTTGCGTGATCAATAACTTATTATTTTGCACGTAGCACTTTGTAATATTTTTCTATTCTATTGCATTATCATAATCCGTACAAATAATGTAGTAACATTATTCACATACAAGTAACAACTAAAGTACCGTCAGTCGGGGCGTGAGAAAATTATGTCTAGGAAAACTATGACTCCCATTATTTACAGCGTCAATTCTTTATTGTTTAAAATGATACTATTCCGGGTAGTAATCTAGTGAACATATGCCGCAATTTCATCGCTCGCAATTGTAAAAACCATTAATTATATTGAAGTTTTATTACACAGCTATTTTATTGTTTATAATACACATAACACAGCGATACTCCCCCGATGGACAAACATTACTACAATGTTCAAACTTCTCACGTGAGACCTAATAATAGAAATCTATGAAGCTTCGTAACAACTATTTATTTTACGAAGAGACTCTTTATTGGTACGGATTATAGATAGTTTGTTTATACGTGGCGTTCTTGCTTTTATCTGTCAATCAGAATTCCACGGTCATACACTCAAGCTGAAAGCTCCCACATGGACGCAGAGTCAACTCCAAGAAGCGATACAAGCGGTCGTCACGCAGCGAATGAGGTTTACGCAAGCCGCTACACACTATGGAATACCTAAAGGGACGCTGTACGATAATATATTAGGGAAATCTAAGAGAATGGCAGTACTAGACGAGGCAGGGTTACTTAGTAGCGAGGAAAGGGCCGTATTAGACTTCTGTTGCGAGACAAGCGTCTCGCCATATAATCGGCGAACTAAAAAATCACTAGCCGAAGTTTTGGTTTTCGTCGAAAAACTAAGACGAAGCAGAGATCCGAGTTTTGTGTTTATAGGTCTTACTGGTTTTAGATGGTGGTGGGCATTCTGTAAAAAGCATTCCATAGTATCACTCTATTACGAGGGATCAACTAAAACGAAAAGTTCTAAAGTTAAAACTGAACACCATACCGATGATGAGTCTTAATTGATCTTTAAAATAATAATATTTTTATGTAGTAATATTTAAAACATATCACGTATAAGGGAAGTCTGGGAGGAAAGAGAACCATGCATTACGAAACTATAGAAGAATTTTATATTAATTTAAAAAATACTAAAATGTGTTATGGTTTCATTACAATCCTGTACAATCTGTTAATTTTCATTTAACATATGTAGTCTTAATCGCATTTTAATATTTTTTAGTAACTGTGACTTTATAATAGATCTTTGTTCAAGCCTATTATTCTGTTATAAAATTAATTACATCGTCAAACGTTTTTAAATCGATGTCTATACTCTTTCTTGCCAATCTTCCCCTGTACCTTGTAACAGAGAAAAATTGTCGGTTTATCAATAAAATAAATCGAAAAAATAAAAAAAATGATTCAGAAAGTTATATTTTATACATATTTCTAACAAAGTTAAGTTTCAATCTATCGACTTTTGCGATTTTATAGCTAGGGGGTCCCCTAGTCAATAATTTTATAATGCAATCAAACCAATCTCACAACCAACAATTGCATTAATAATTTTGGCGACTGGAAATAACTTTCCAGCGTTTTGTTACTTTTTCGTTACAGATTAATTATTAAACGTAAAATGCTTAATTCAGTAAAAGTTTTTTCGAATACTCTTATATATTATTCAGAATATGAATAGAGAATTTTAAGGCTGTTCTATAAAATCATAAATTAAGGCATCAACGTAAGAAACTATGATTTGTAAAATAATTATAAGTGAGAGTTGGTAACGATCAGAAAGAAAAACAAAGAACAATTAATTCTATAAAACTTCCGCGGAAGTGTTTGATCTTTAGAAATATTATTGATAGAATAATAGATCTGAAAATGGAATAATTACGCCGTAATTGTACTTAAATATAATGTAAGTTTATATAATAACGCAATTTGAATTTGACTGATTATTATTAAAATTGCTGTTAGTTTACAAGTAATCATATATAATTATGTACTTATTAGGTAATACGTGCCTTATTCTGTTGTGTTATAATGTTAAAATATCTTCTATGTTATAAGAAATACCATTAGTTAAATTTTATGACACATTTCTTCCCAGTGAAGAACAATTGAACAGGTAATACTATTCAATCATTCTTAATAAATTATAGATTAAGGTCTAAAGAAAGTACTTAATAATATGAGTAGTTTAAATTGGGTGCTCATAATTTAAAACCATTTATATACAAATTTATACTCAAGCATTTATAGAATTTAATACCATAGTAAGAACAAGAACACTATTTTAAGAAAAAAAAACGATGCATATTTTTGTATGAAGTTTTAATCTTTATTCTATTTGTTAAATATTAGTATTGCCAGTGCTTAATATAGATACTTTAGTTCTCTATCAAAACAAATTAAATCGACAGTCGTTGTAACATATTGTATATAAACACACAAATAATAAAAAGTAACAAGAACCATTCAGGTTTACTCTTCTGTCGTTAGCATAAAATCGAAAATATTGCCTCGTTGATAAATAGTGAAGGGAACGAGACATACGGGACCACCTGTACTATAATAGTTCCTCGAACGGAAGACGACCCTTAAAACGAAACTTGGGCTATAACGATTTTTACAATAAACAATTAGTAAAAACAAAGATCTCTATTATTTTATTTAAATTTATTTAAAGAATGTATACAAGGCATCAAGCTCCATGTAATATTTTACGCTTAGGTATATATCGAAGGTTAATAATAATTATTATAATAATTAATTAATTTATTTATTAATTGGAGCAACCGCAACGCACAAAGGAAATAACTAAAAACTAAGAATCATATTCTCCTTTCTCCTTTGACGGATAAATCTACTATCAACAATCGACGTTTCCCGAAACGAACAAAAAAAAGTAACGATCGTTCCAGATTCAAAAAAAACCATATGAAAAAGTCATTAGCATCGGTCTTTCAATGAGATTTGCTATTTATTGTTCTTCGATATTTAAATATTGTAGTTAATTAAATTCTGTCAATCCACTTCCGAATACATCATACGTAAGCATTCACATTATTTCACCCCTACATCCGACATCGGGGGAGTGACAGGGCGAATAATAAATGGACTCGGTTATCATGTAACACAATCGAGACATATACGGTTAGACAGTACATATTAATTTAAGGAACAAGAGGCTGTTATCTTTGGTGCATCTCGTATTAGTAATAGCCAAGTTCATTAACAAGATAGACATTGATTGCTTAACTGATCCGTGTCATGTTATGTCATGTCATGTAATGTAACGTCAGTACGACACAGATACAGATGTAATACAGTTAAATCAAAGAAATACAATTAAAAAAGCGTATGTTATTGATTTTTATGTAATTCTTTTGACTACTATAATTTTCACAACAATGTTTAACGAAAAAAAGATTTCTAGGAATAAATATTATAACATAGTTTTTTTTTAAGTCAAAGTCTAAGGCATTGTGTTGTATGAGTATACTTAATATTATATAGTATGGAAATAAATAAAGATTTTTATTTGGTGAATATTGTGACGGAGAATTTACGATAAAAATACTAGTATGGTCTTTCGCCCTGCAAAAGAAAAAATTCATAAAAACAAATCAAAACTTCAGCTTACAATTAGTGTTAAAATTTAGTTGTAAACTTTAAAAAATATAATTTCCACCGATAGACGTCCGGTTTTTTTTATACAGCGTAGGTAGGTGGACGAGCCTATGGGTCACCTGATGATAAGTGATCATCACTGACCATAGACTTTTAACTATTCCTTACATTGCCAATGCGTAGATATACATATACGTCCCTTGTGCCTTGCATTTTTATTGTATTGTATTGCCAGCCTGAATAATAAAATAAATTGGAAAATTAATTTGTTCAAAACGCCTCACACCTTTGACTCTATATCAGGGGTACTAAAAAGGACATAGGGTACCTAACAACACCCTACCCCTCTCCTGACTCATACGCTTGATATGGATGAAGGGACAAGTCAACATAAGAGTGTCAAATACATCCCAAATACAAGCGCTATCGTTTCATTGGAATTTCATTTAAAAATCACTCAATCATGTGGAAATCCGACCCGCCTTAGTAACAAGTGAAGTTAAATAAAAGCTTGTAATTGTAATCGCAATCAAAACTTGTGCAGTTTACTATTGAGATAAAATCAAATTCCGTCTTTAATTGCGTATATAATTCGAGAGGCCACTGAAGGCAGTTCCATGTGTAGACTCGAGACAATTAAAATATTGAAATATGTTACCACTAGAACCGCGATGATACGATTTTTAATTAAGATAATATTAATTTAGCGAAATCATATCTTGACTTATAATAATAGTTGCGATGTTTTTAACTTGTATTACAACACTCGACTCGTATTAAAAAAAAATTGTAGGTAACCAAAGTTACATTTAAATTGTTTATGGGACTAAGCGGTCTTTGTTTTACATGTTTAATTAGTCGACGTTGAAAAACGTGTTTTAAAAAAATATATATCATTCATTTTAATACAAACATTCCAACCGAAACGACAGAAATAGAGGTAACAGATTAAACATGACATTGGCACACTATATAACTGTCAAACATATCTGTGATATATTACGAATTCAAACTTTTACTATCACATTCTATCACAGTATGGATTTATATTGATGTAATATTTCATTAAACATAGGCAAAATAACAATAACAATCACAAATAAAGCAAATCAAAAGCACTGATGGATGAAAACCACGAAGCGACTTCAAATATGAAAACTGTCAACTATCTATACTTATTAGATAGAGTTAATATAATATTATTTAATTTAGTTTCTTTAAAAAAAGCGTAACTGCCTTTTTATAATAAAAATTAACAGACATTTTACAAAACATATATTTATTCTGAATTCTATATACATACATATGTCTCGTACCTACATTTGTTTCCAAATTGAGACCACAGAACATTTGCATATAATTTCTTAATCATATAAATATAATAATATTATCAATATTACAATTAAAAGACACATTGCTTTCTTTGTTTACTGCTTATAATTACATGCAAACCAACTGCAGTTTCGAATAACTTTCACTCGTAATTTTTTATTCAGAAATATCGATATAATTAATCGATAATTTTTGTAACAATCGTTACAGCTCAGCTCTTTTATTAAACTTTAATAAATATGCAAGTATACATTACGATTTTAATTTAGTTTGTATACCGAATTAAGATCATATTTTAGATATAGTAATTTACTACAATATTATTATAATAATTTGCTCATATTAAGATTATATACGATAGGTTTCGACGTTGATTTATATTTTTTCGTAAATGTCAAATATTTACATGGTTCATTTTATTATGAATGCGTACCGTAGTGATAGGCGTCAAATTTTTTGAACACCCAATTATTAAGGAATATGTCATAAAATAGCAAGTTATATTGTTATGCTATTTTTGTGGTAATACATACCTACATTCTTTATATAAATACTTATATTAACGTTGCGATGTTTGTAAATTTGTATGCGATATTGACGGAAACTACAATTTCCATTAAGAAGTTTTTGCGTTATTGAGCTTCTTGTTGTTTCTGTTAATTAAAAAAAAAAACTTCACTCTAAATCAATACTCTTTAGAAAAACTTTATATTGTATCTTATTAAATTAATTTGTCATTTTGTTTAAACAAAAACTGAAATAATACTCCATGTACTTAATATTATAAGCTTATTTTATTTATTCCAAGAATATAATATATAATACCTATATTATATTTGAGATAAATTTCGCGAGCAAAGCTCCTCCTTTAAAGCGGAGCTGCAATTGGGAGCCTAACCCTCGATTCGCTTCACTGCAGATTTATGGAGCCTGACACGATATTCTCAGAATATCTTTCATAATAGACAGGTTTCCTCACAATGTTTAAATATAATTAAATTAAATATAATTTGATTAATCCAAAAAAAAGATTGTTCGGAATAAAATAAGCGAACTTTGTGTAAGATCTACGTTTTTCGTTATGTTACGATACGATTGTGATAAAATAAAGACGTTGTCTTGAAAGCCAAGCGTCTGTAATTCTGTTCTGTTCTGTTAAATTCAATATATTTTTTAATTTTCTAGATATTATATGTTTTTTATGCGAATATGATCGTATACTTTATTTTTTCCCTATTTAAAACAACAATTACTGTATACATTTCATGTACATTAGATATAATAAGTATTCTATAAATATCTAGAAAATAAGAAAAATGTTTGCTAAACTAAAATCTTACTATGAAAGGTATCTGGCAAAGTTTACGAAGTTTAATTCGACAAATCTACATAAACTTTGCCGGCTTCATTTAAACGAAATCGTAGACATATTTTATATTTTTTCTCTTCTGAAAAAATACAGTTTATTGATTAAAAAATGTTGTTTTTTTTTTGCTATAATCATTATATTCCTATTTATTACAGATATCTTCAGGAGGTCAGTATATTAGATTTCGTATTATTTTGCACGTTTTTTATTTATTTATAATGTGTCTTGTGTATACCACCGATTGATTATGTTTTAAAGGTTGTTTATTAAATAAAGCTCATATGCCTTTGTAAAATTGATTATTGACATAAAATGACAATACAATAATATGTACAGTATATAAATACACATATATATACTACCTACTGTCAAACATGCATTGCCATGCCTCTTCAAATGTGTTAGTAAACTATATTCCGAAATGGGACTTACACTAAAATATCAACTGTGCTTAAATGTACACCAGTTGCCACAGCGATTGGTCGAAGTTGATATGCTTGCAGTGCCATCTAGTGACGAGCTACTATAAATCGGATAGTTTACAAACCTTTTCCATTAAAAAGAAACAAATTATATGTGCTAAATTTCACGGTGTCACAGTTATTAATCTCAAACTAATATAATTACTATTTTTATAAGTGAGATTGCCATTGTCGTGTAATGATACTGTCAGACGTAAAACTAAATTTACAACTATTATAAAAAGAATGTTTTCATTTCCAGCAGATAGCTACCAGTATCAGCTGCAGTCGATGTGGCAGAAGTGCTGGAATACGAACCAGAGCCTCGTACACAACCTAAGATTCCGCGAACGCGGCCCACTCAAGTCTTGGCGCCCTGAGACCATGGCTGAAGCCATATTCTCCGTACTGAAGGAAGGACTGTCCCTGTCTCAAGCAGCAAGGAAATACGATATACCATACCCAACGTTCGTTCTCTACGCCAACCGAGTCCATAACATGCTGGGACCCAGCGCTGACGGCGGTGCAGGTACGTGACTCCTCAATTATTATGTTAATAGCAAATGAAATTTGTATAATTCTAAAAATCTAGATTGGTCATCTTATAATAATTAAAATACATGTTTTAATAATTCATTCCACGTTTGGTAATAAAGTTATTCGAGTTCATCATTGCTTAACCTCTCTGAAACCGTATGTAAATTGAGTTTCAAATAACTTTCCAACTCATTTACTAAATTACGTGATAAATTTATCTATATCATCACCTTATCATCTCGTTTACTTAAAATTTAAATCTTGTCATAAAATCGATACAGATCGCATTTTAATTCAAAAGATTAATTTATTATCAACGTCGAAATAATGTTGATAATACATCAATCATGTTGGAAAAAATAATTTTCTCAAATCCAATTTATACAAGTGCATGTAGAAAATAGTAGTAAAAACATTTCTGAACGAATATCTGAAATACAACATTCATTTGCTACTCGCTAAGCCAATGCCACGGATTTCTGATTGGACCTGGCGACGACAGAGAATTTTTAATGCCTACATTGGATTACGAACTCAGATTTCGTATTAGGTCTACGGGAACCTGATACATTGAAAACTCTACCTTACGACACTGGCATCTAACGGACTAATGAGAAAACTTACTTACGTTCGATGTTGAGTTGTGATTGATATTTCTGGCTTAAGGAAAAATCGGAAACCCGTGAATTACTTTGAAGGTTTTTAAAACTCTTTTATATTATGATGATGAGTATTTATATTTTGCATTGCGAATTGTTTATATATGCGAACATTGTCTAAAACTTGACATTGCGATTTGAAACATGTTATCTTGCGAATTTAGCTTAAGTATTATTAAGTTACAATCTACTTTCATATTCTCCTGAGGTACCTCTTCAATATAGGGAAATCTATTAATGCTAAATTAATTTCGATAACATATTGTATTAAATAATATTTAAGTTTTTTATATTGCAAAGATTACCCCGGATACGATCAAAGAATTATTTGAATTTAACGAATGAAATGTTTCTTTGTCGTGGAGAATTTGAGAATATTATAAAGCTAACATGTTATTGAGTATGTTACTGTTCGTTACGACATCAATTATCGGATTCAATAATTTTTGTCTTAGCATAACAAGTAACCTCAGTCAATTTTGTGGTTGTGCTTTGTCTGTTCACGCTTTACGGTTGTGACTCATTGCAGATTTGAGACCAAAAGGTCGCGGAAGGCCTCAGCGCATCCTGCTGGGAGTATGGCCAGACGAGCACATCCGCGGTGTGATTCGTGCCGTGGTCTTCAGAGACTCGCACGCTCCACACTCCACGCATCACATCAAGGAGGAGGTGCTCCCCGTTTATCCTGCCATCACGGTCAGTATTGAACCCCGTGCGAACGTCCCCAATGGTTCGCTCTTGACATTGTTAATGCGTGAGATATTATGCCCGTTAATGATTTTCATATTTTCCCTTGTGAGCGTGCTTTGCGTACTTATATTAATATTACTGCCTTAGCGAAATTTATTATAAATTTAATTGATGTACCATTATTTCTTCTGGTAAACGATGTATGTAACGTTTTAAATGTTTTTGTAAAATTGTTTTAAAATCAGCGAATTTATCATATTTGTAACTATGCGAAAAACTGTCACTAATTGTTAAGCGGCTAACCATGTTGGCGCATGCGTGTTACAGGATGGTATGAACGTGCAGAACGCGTACCCTGTTGCTTGCGGCAATGGGCGCGAGGGTGGCGTATCTCCAAATGCAGCTGCCGCTGCTGCCGTGGCTGCCGTGGCACATGGTCTTCGTCGCCAGATGTGCAATATGGTGGTTGCTGCTCAACGACCACCCGACCACCCGCCGCACCTCGGACTGCCCCCGCTGCCCCTTCAGTCACCACGTCTACCCTCGCCGCTCTCTGCCGGACTAGAATCACCACTCTGCTCACCGCCACCACCTGGCCACGCTCTGGAACCACCGAAGCCTGCAGATCCGTTCCGCCCCTTTGCTTCACCCCGTCCTGACAGCCGCTATGGAGAACGTGACGTCGTCGCTGACATAACTGACATGGGCCCGCCTAAAACACCGGTTTCGATCGCTAAGAACGGCAAGGATTTGTCGACACCGCTTCCAGTCAAGATGGAGCCGCCTCCGGCGGAGGCCCGTGCGGAGAACATCTGAAGCGAGGCCGCGGGCGCGGCGCCGGCTCATACGCCAGTCGGCATCCCCCCGCCGCTGCCCGCTTATCCTTACTTCGTCCCGAACCGCAACTCTGTTGGCTACTTTTAAGCGGAGCGGGAGCGGGACTCCTCGCGCAGTCGGAGCGGGAGCGCGAGCGCTTCCCTCGCTGCGCAGAGACGGAAGTATTTAATCAATATGATTGTATCGGCATTATTTTATCACATTTAATTAATTATTTAAAATGGACTCGCTGTGCAATAAATTGCTTGTTGTTTAGTTACGAATTTCGTATTATTATTATGAAGGAATATTTTTAGTTTAATAATAATTATTATTTTCAATATACATTGTCGTTTATGTATGCTTCGATTACATACTTCGAGTATATATTTTTTGGTAAATGGACGGAGGAGAGCGCGGGCGGCGCGACAGATGTTCGCCGCCGCCGCCGCGCTCATAGTAGGACTAACTAATTACTTGTAAGCTTATAAACGTCTTAGATCCATCTGTGAACGTAGAGGTATCAAAATTAAAAACATTTGGCCGGATTCAAAAGACTGTTTGGTATACCTATTCATTATAAATCAGCTACCTACATGTGTATGCGTAAGAGAAAATCATGAATATAAATTAGCTCTAGATGTTATCTTTACATAAAGCATAGATGTATGTTCCATTTAATCGTCAGGTCGATGTCAATTTCTCTTTAGCACGATGTGGTGTGATGCTTGCGGCCTCCCCCGAGTCTGTTACTCGTGCATGTTTGTCGTGCAGGGACTCCACCACGTTCGGTAGACTTAGTGATCGCCAAATGTAACATAGATGTATCCTTAGCCAGTAGTGATTGTTCCAAATGTTAGGCTAAATTAGATGTTCGGGGCTTGACCGACCTCTCCGCATTGACTTCAATTAATATTATATCGATGTCGCTCAGCTTTTTGTGTCTAAAGTTCCTCGTGCGTTTATCGAGCATTAATATGTAGATGTTAGATTATGGAAACGATAGCATCACTACCGTCGACTCGACTTCCTTCAGACTTTTTCGAAATATCTCCAGTATATTTCGCCTTCAATACGAAACGCCTAAGGCATGGCTATCTCTGTCTATACAAGAAGACTCGAGTCGACTAGTATTGCTATCACATTTTAAATATTGCAAATCTTAATGGATTTTAATCATTATATCAGATTCATTGGTTAATGTTAGGAGGAACATCGGCTTGCCCATTAGGTTTAGGAACACAGAAATCGCCAAGCGTTGAATGTCATTCATTCGAGCGTCTGCTGACCTACCTATTGTGTAACTTAGAGTATACATTTCAATTAACTTAGATTAGCTGTGTAACTATTTGTAGTATTCATCATTCACGCTGGCGACTCCGGCCGCGGGGTTACGCCCGTCACGCTCCGGTGACCCGACGCGTCAGGCCGGCATCACAGTATCGTTCCCACGAACGTTGTTAGCGTGAATACGTGTATTAAGGTGTATATGTACAAATTTGTTTTAACACCTCTCCTGAATACAATGTTATTTTGATTCACACTTTCGGCGGGAAAAAAATCGTAGTATACAAATCTTCTTGCCGTAAGGGGTATACCATGATTTAGATATTGTTGGCGACATTCGTTGGCGTTATCACATTTAACAATTGAGGGGGAAGGCGGAGCGCGGACTGCTAACAGGCCCGGTTCGGTCCGGTACCTACCGGCCACGGCGTGCGCTGCGCCGCGCTCCGTCCGCGCGAGTCTCGTCGCAGAACTAGCTCGTGAAGCATGTTTAAAATAAGTCTTCAAGTGGCCTTGATATCTCACTATTGTTTGGAATTTGGATTATCTGGTTCGGTTAAAGTTTGGAAATTAGTGTATAAAATGAGACCAAATTATTAAAAATACATTTGCGATTCAGATCTAGTGTTGAAACTTTTGGCTATCCTTTTGGAAATAAAGTTAACTATAGGTAAAATTTAAAAAAAAATAAAAATTATATAAACGGCCTATACGTTTCGGATGAATTGCGTAAATTTGGTAAATGTTACTACGCATATTTTCTATTGTGTAAGTTTAGGCTAATGTGTTCAAAAAGTAAATTAAAATTTTTGAAAAAAAGTAGAAAGTGCCTTCCAAATTTTTGACCACGGTAAGTGTTGGAACGGGTGCGGCGATGATCGGCTGGAAGCGGCCCGCGGCGGCGCGGCGTGATGTTAGCGACGCGTGCGCACCCACGCCGCGCCGCCGCTCGACCGCACTGAACGTGCTTAACTATTAAAAGTAAGATTAATAAAAAATTCAAAATTATTATATAAAAATTAAATACATATGACTATTATATAGTAAAAAATATACATAAAATTATATATTTGGCCGATGTGGTATTACCCTGACAGGCAAGCGTTAGCTGATTATTCGGCGTCAAAATTAATTCTATTATATTTTCTTTATAAATAAAAATATCAGAAAACAATGCATACGTGCAATGTGCCATTTGTTTGAACTGATGTTCGGTTTGCATCACATTTGGATTTCGTAGTTATGATAATAAACATTACCTAATTAATTTATTGTATTGGATTGAAAGTACCTATACATTTCGATTACATAAAATATAAGTGACTATATTATTTTCGTGATAGTTAAGTAAAGATTACTTGTATGTAGTGATATTATACCTACACCTAACGAGGCGATTTTATTCGATACTTTATTAATTTATATTTTAGCTATTTAAATCATTACTGGCGACACGCACCGTGTGCTGCATTGCATGACAATTTTTCCAAGTCCGATAATATATTCTTTTTATATACTTTTGTGATAAAATAAATATATTCATATTTTTATTGTAAAGAACAACATTGTTTTGCAATATGTAACTTGCACTATTACTGTTTTATTATTAATTATTTATTATTTTTTTTAGTTACAAAATCCTTCCGCCATTTTGGGCTCAAAGTATTTACTTTCCTTACCTGCTGAGCAACCAAAAAGTTTTTATTTCAAAGTATTGTATTACAAGTGACTGTTTAGTTTTAAGTAGAAACTTTTCCCGTGGGTATCGATTAAATTATAAAATAGTATGTACTTGTTAGAAATATCATTCGCTTTTTGATCTATCAATTGATTTTGTACCTATAGCTTATTATTACAGAATGTACTGGAGACATTTTTATTATTCCTGTGTAGTTATGACGATTTGTTTTGTATTTCCGTGTATATGTTAATGCTCCGTGTTTTCATATTTGAGATTCGTGTTAATTTGAAGGTACCTACTATTCGTGAAGACATCACCTTATACTTATGAAGCCAGTAAAAATTTTTGCATTTTAGTTTTAACTGAAATCCTATTTTTGATGATATTTCAAACGATGAATTAAACATCATATTAGTTAGTTATTTAGTGTATAGTATGTTAAGACTCAATATTAAGTTGGTGTCACTACGAATAACAGATTTTTTTTTCTCTCTTAGATTTGTTTGAATGCACAGGAGTGATAAAAATATAATTTAAAAATGTAAAGATTTTAGTTATAACCTTATTTTAATTCATTTCGCGATAGTTAATATCGTTATACGGTTATGTTAAATGCAATTATTGTTGTTAAGGTTTATTTTTCAACAACTTGTGTTCCTGGAATAATTACCGGGTAAATGGAAATGGTAAATGTGATCAGAGATTATAAACTGAAGTATGATATATGGCGTGTTCGTTGTCCGATCGTTTTCTGAAAATATTTATTAACAATGAGGTTAATGAACCTATCTATTGTTTATGAATTATTTATCTGTGCAAAGTTTTTATTTATCGATAAGTTTTTACTTTCTTATGAATATGTCAAATTTCACATTCTAGGTTAAGGAGCAACAAGATTATTAACTTGGCCAGTAAATTCTCGTATTAATTGTAATCGGACAGTGAACACTGAACGCCTAAATTAGCCTGTCACTCGTATTTCATTAAGTACAATTATAAAATTGGTGTATTTCTTCGATATAACTAAATGTCTACCCGTGTACCGTGTAGTTGACAGTATCATATAACAGATTCAAAATCATTTAGTAACAGTTCATCAGATCAATTATTATGTAGTATGTGTATCAATTACATTTTAAGTTTGTTATTGTCACAGTGTACCGTTGTCTGAATGAATATATAAAAATAGAGAAAATAATGTGGTTTTATTTAAACTAAAAATGTCCGTTACATCAGTTGTCTATATGTATATTTTGTTTCGTTTATTACGTGTACCAATAAATAACGTTTGTACCTACACATCTATGACAGTTTCAAAATTATAAACTTGAAAACAAAATGCCTAGCAGAGGCATGCTTAGGTAAACACAAACAGTGCATGTTATGAGAATTTAAATAAATTAACTAAAACTTGATTTTATATACATTAAGATTTACCTATAGACCGATCTTCTTTTCTTTTTCTTCTTCTTCTTCTTCAAAATTAATGAATGTCAAAATAATCGTTTGCTAACATATTATGTATGGATATAATATTTAATTTAATAAATGCGTAGTAAATTTTTTTATTAATAAGTGGGCAACATAGGAGGTCTTAACTTACAGGATTCTGGCGCACCGTACTGCCTTGCCCTTTTTTTTTTTCTCGATGGAAAAACGCGTTACGCGCTTCCCTCACGTGATGGAAAGTGGGGGGGGGGTGGGACTCCCCGGAACCCTGGACGCCGAGTGCGCCCAGGTACGGCGGGTTTACCCACTAAAAAACCAGCGGTACCCTCTCCGTCTTTCGGCGGACGCCACGGGATCGCTTTACTGCCTTGCCCTACGATAGCTATGCCACGAATATATCAAATCAAATGACATGTTTCGTTCTTTGAAAAAAAAAACAAGTTAGATAATAATGGAATAAATTGAACATTATTTAATATTGATTTTAGATCGCTAAGAATAATATTGTTTCATGATCACCGAATTTCAATAATTGCCATGACAAGATTTATAACAAAAAGTTTGTTTTCAATTGTCTCAAAGCATGCAATAATTAATTGCTTATCTATAAATTACTTATAGTTGATTACAATTAAAATTATCCTTATTACCTACATCATCACGCATTAAATTAATTCTTACAAATTCTAAATTTATTTATATTTTAAGTTTTACATCAAAACTATATGTATTTGTTTGTTGGTGAAATTTTTTTAGTGTTTCTTTTAATACGTTCACATTCTTCCAATGTGAATCTGTCGTAGGAAACCTATTTGCCGGAACTATGACTATTATCAGGCGTAGTAAGTAAGTAACTAAATTGTTTCCTGGTGGTACGATCTACTACCTACTAGTACCTACTTGCAAAATTTAATAGAATCATTAAGGAATGTTTGTGTGCTAAAGGATATTATAAAACTAATTCATTTTTAGGCAAGCCTTGGGAATAAAATGACTGCTGCCAGACTATTTCATATATAAAAAACAACGTTATTGTAATTTACAATTATTAATTTTGAGAAGAAAAATAAACCCCGCTGAATTTGATTGCACCCGGTGAATGATTTTTGACAACCTATTGGTTGTTTTAAGCAATTTGACTTTGGCTCCTCAAAACAGATTCCCTTCTGCTCCACTGAAATAATTTGTACTCCTTTGAAAGTGAGTCAGTATTTGAAGGTGTTACAAAATAGATTATATTTCTCACAGTACCAAGGTATACGGGCGGTATCGATGACCAGGTGACTACAACATGACGTCGAGTAAATAATGCAATACACTTTTTTACCACATCTCAAGAGACACGCACGTTTATGAATGGTCTCACCAATAAAAACAAGTAAGGTGGGTGGACCATGGAAGGCCACCTTAACGAGTGAACACTTTTTATTCGTTAATTAACTGTATAAATGAAGGAATCAAATTTTTAAGTAATACTTTGTTTTATTGTGTACCATAGAAATCACTTTTTTTAAGCTAGCTTTATTCACTTTTTATTAAAATTAAGTTTTATTAAGCTCTTCCAAATGGCCTTGCAAGGAACACGGCTCCAAACAAGGCCAATATTAGACATCAGTCGATTGACTTAAAAATATAATTGTAACAATTTATATATCTGCTTTTACTAAAATTATATAATAAGCTCTTTCATTTAAGCGAAACATTAAATGCTCCATATGTTTTTATCATCTATAAAAAACTCAACGAACATTACTTGAACACCATCCTATAACTAAGAATATATTAATGGGAATTATTTAAAAATAGTATTAATGAGTATTATATTGACATCAAATAACTTGCTAACGCATTTTATAATAAAAGTTAAAGCTTTTTTTTTTTACTTAAAATGGCCTCCTTATGGGTCCGTTCTTTGTGAGGCCAAAATGTTCCTAAGAAGGCCAAACTAACAATTATTATCAATTACTTTTTTTAAGAAGTGAGATTCTTCAAAATGTTGTTTTACAATGGGCTTATTCATTTTTTGAGCTCTAGCTGGATTCATTAGCTGGGGTTTTCTTTTTGAATTAGATGGGTTTCGAGCCAAAAACATATTGAGCCATTTGTATCCAGCCATTCTTGTTCATATATATTGACAGTTATCTTGATTTTAAACCTCTTACAAAATAAAAAGGCTTGTTTCCTGATAAATTTAGGCGTAAGCGGTACACCCAGTTTTGCAAAACGTTTGATTCGCTGTGATAAATCCTCTTCCAATTGTTTTGTCAAAATAATTTTGAAAAAGTGTATTCAATATGACTTAAAAAATTTAATAAGCCTTATAAATAAAAATATTATAAATATAAAACATTGTTTTAACTGTAACGGTACGTATTTATAACTTAAAAGTAACTGTTCATATGTTATATGGTTTGTAGAAGTTCCTTGTAAGGCCCATGTACCCTAGCAAAGCCAACCGTCAAATTTTTGATTCGCCTTATAAGGAACCAACGACTTTCCTAAGAATACTACCAATATTTTAACTTATATCGAGGCAAAACTATTTTATTTTTCTGAAATACCATAAACATATCCTTACACGATAATTTACAGTAACAAATATGAGATAATAAATACGTTATTAAACTAAAAACCTTTGTTTTTCTGTGCGCGCGATTAACATTAATTGTAACGTCGACGACAAAGTCTACGTAGCATGAGATCGCACAGCCACAATAACAGCGCATGCGACTTGCCGCTGCATCTGTGGCCTTGATTTTGATGCATCTTAGTGTATAGCAGAAGGAATATATCTTTACCTGTCAATAACTACAAATTTTCAATAGTTGGCCTTCAAAGGAGCGTGGACTTCCATGGTCCACCCACCATAGATATAGCCTATTCCAGTGACACCAGCAGTTTGAATTTGTTTTTGTCTTCATGTTTTACATAAATTCTTAGAATTGCTTAATTAATTTATAATTTTAGTCTCCGTCTCTGTTTGTGACATATATGTGAAGACTTCATTAGTTTTTGTGTCTTTTAAATGGTTTTATTATTCAAATATGGTAACTATATGCCTCTCTTAATAATAAACAATGAACATATAGATAGATAGACAACTTTGACCTTTAATTGAAAAAAACATCTTTAGTACGTAGACGTCATGGATTTGTGAAAAATGGCGGCGAAGTTGTTAATTAAATGGAATATTGTTGTTTGATAAATAAAGGTATTGTCAACACAGAACTGTTGCACTGATAACACTATTCAATGGATTAATTAAACTTTCATGCTCTTGAACAATTAATTTTATTGTTATGAACTTATATTACTATGTAAATCATTTGCACAAAACGTCAGTGCGATTTAAAAGACTAGTAATGTAATCTAGACACTTTTATGAAAATAAAACTAACAGACCTAAATTAAACAAAATGTTTTAGACAGGTATATTAATCAAGATCGCGAAACTTCACGGTTTTTACAGCTATGAATAAAATAAATTATAAATAGAGAGGATTGGCTCGATTATGAATTTTTTATTTTATTTTAGTGCTGTAGGTACTGGTAAAAGCGTGTTTACATTTTTTTAAAACTATTATTTTATTTTTAAGTATGTAGCATTCTCTCCATTTCTGATAAAGTTTCACTATTCCTCGGCATATTTACCAGGCCAGTTATCTTGGAACAATTCAGTTCTTCTACTTAGAGCGGTATATGCTTGCCCAGTTGCTAAAGAACGCGGCCCTCAATAAATCTCAATAGATGCGTGGTCCGCGAAGCCGTGCACTGATAAAACCCAACTGAGAATAACATATGGTTTCCATATATAAAAATATATGGAAAGGTATATTATGATATTGTCATCTGTCGGTAAGTGAGCAAAATTTCAATATAATGCGATGAATTGAAGTAGGTGAAAATCACGTTCAAAGGCTTGTATAGAAGCTAATAGAAGCGTGGTAAAAAGGTTGAATTAGTTTTTTCATTCATTTCATTTTCGTGTGCTGCGGCTACATTACATAGAGAAAAAGTCAAATTTAAATTTAAAAATTATTTTATAAGAATTACAACAAAAGGTACCAATGAGCTACTAAAATAAGAAAATAGGTACTGTAACAAAATATCTAAACTACTTATGATAATTGTGTATTTTTTTAAATAATACCCATTTTTCAATTGGCATCCCCACCCACGAGGTACCTATGATAAAATTGTAGCGTTAAATCAAACAATTAATTATTAATTAATTGTTCGAAGGTATTATTTATATATATATAAACACTTTAACACATACATCATATATCTGTGGCGAAATGTTTTTCCGTTTCCGCTAGAGGATACGACGCCAAGCGTCACACGCTAACTATTCTCTCTACAAACCACACTTACAAACGGTCGGTCTTATACTTATAACTTCTTTGAACATTATTATAATATTCTCATGTGTGTGTGTGAATGTTAAGATATCATCACCTTAGAAGATGATATATGGTCATTAAATATCAAAGACCACCATCTCCGCTCTGGTAGGACTGTATCTTTGCAAATATAAGACAGCAGCTGAAAATTTATCGACTAAAAATGTCTGGATTGAACATCATAAAAAAACTCCATTTAAAAATGAATATTTCATAAAATGTGACAGTTTGGTTATCCAATGTTGCTGATATATTAGCTCTCACCCTTATTTCAATCTTAGATAATATTTGAACTATTATGACATTACTTCTGACTCCATAAATATACTCTGACCCTCTGAGCTCGAATTCGCCTCGACTCTTCTTCAGAGTATTACTAGACTCATTGTAGAAGTCAGATAGACCGTTTGGCATCCCGTATGCGTAATAAATACCTTCATGAAATAAATATAAATGTAGAAATTGTTTTATTTTTTTTACCGTGTAATGATCAGCATTTAGACTCATTGTTCTATGTAAAGTTATGGAATATCTAAAACATAAAATATTAGAACGTATTTTGGAAAACAGAGAATTCCTCTTCAAATCTACATTTGTTTCCATGAAGGATGCAATGCAGTCTTAGTATCTTTAATCCAAATATCCGTTTAGCTGATGTTCGTCGAGAATTTCTTTTAAATGACTTTAAATATATCAACTTACCTTAGTGTCAATCTACAATTCTCAAATTTAAAATGTTGCATTTAAATCACCCCCTCTCTCAAATCTCTTTACAGATACGTCTATTAACATGAGACATGGTTGAGTTGTCTTGTCTAGACTTGTCCTTCACAAGAATCGGTTTATAGTTTTTTATTTTATAATATTTTTACTTATGACGTTGACAAATTATTCAATGGTTTTTGTAAAATTATACAATATATGACTATATTACATTAAAAATATAACTAAAAGACTTAATTCTATTTTACGCTATATTAAGGAAGGAGGCGGAAAAAAATCTCAAAATGCAAAATTGTTAAATTCTCTCATAAAAAAATCATCATTAATATATATTAACCACATAGCCATTTTTAGTTAGCTCATTTGTAACATCGTAATATTCATACATTTTTTTCTTTCTTTGATTATGTTATTTTCCATCTATACCTACTGTAAGCTCTTTAAGTACTATAAGTTAAACTTGTCTATAGAAAAGGAATATATCTGATCTGAATGACGAAATCCTCACATCTATTAAAACAGTTCAGTCAAGTGCAGCGACGTGGATTGAGTAGCTTGCCTTTAGAATCACACTTTGAGCCGTCTTGTAAAAGTTCATGTCTTTTATTTGTGGATTTTTTTTTGGAATTGCCTTTACTCAAACTCTGTGGCAGCTTAGACTTTCGGTATGAAGCCATTTCATCTTGGGATTTTTCCAAGAAAGTCATTTTAGTGACTCAAAGGAGACAATAGTCCAATATCTTTATGAAGAAAATGTGCTTAATAAAATGACGTTTACTTAAAACATTTTATTTACTTTCTCCGGCGTGTCTACGCCAATTAAGCTCAAAATATTCCAGCGATTTAAGTATAAAAGGGGTGATACATATGATAATATAAATCTATCCACTGATATATTTATTCTGTTATCCCAGGCATATTAAGACATCTTGTAAGCACAGGCAACAATCACTAAATTATTGTACACCGATAATAATTCAACGTGGAATGGCCTTTATCATTGAATAAATTTGTATTAAATTTTCAAAAAAGAATACAAATCTCCGGTAATGCGAAACGACGCGTCTCTGTTGACGTGTATTCACTTTTGTTTCTTACAATGTTCCAAAGGCACCATCTGCTTTTTTAGTAACCTAAGCTGATCATCAATAAGCACTTCGAAATTTGAAACCTATTAGTCATCAGCTGTGGTTCTATTGTATATATTATATGCGTATTTTATTTATTGGAGGTAAGTTCTGTTCGTATTTTTTCTGAATTTAAAGATTGAGATAGCTTCGCCTTGGTTTTTAGTTGACTTAAATTATACACATTATTTTTAGAATTTACTGTAAATAAAAAATCCACTGCATTTGGATCATAAATTTCCAAAAATACAAAAACTACTTCGCATGGCGCTACTGTTACCAATTGTAAATTGTGTTTAATATTATGGTTTTAATTAACATTGATAGAAACTTGTACCAGAGCATTAGCTTAGTAAGTTTAACTGATTGAATAACATCTCGAAAATAGACCTTAAATAGGTTTCCAGGGACGAATACTTTGTATGTAGTCGGGGTAAGAAAAGGATCGTCACCTTAAGATCTATTTTCGTGTGCTCATTATGAGCGATAATCTGCTTTACCGACTGAGTATGACATATTGCGTCGCAATGTACACTATTTTGAACCTAGTTATCATACAACGTTAGTTTCATTTTATGTGCAGTTTTCTGTTTAATGCTTTAGTTTCAAAATGTACTAAGAGTTTACGACTTGATAAAGGAATGAATTTGAAAACTGACGAAGGTTTTCTTACTGTACTTTTAGGGATAGGATTCTGCAATAATTTTTAGAGTGTATATTGAAGGTAGTTAAAAGAAAAAAACATTTGATGAAAAAATATTTTATTACAACACAAATCGTTTAAAAAATGGAGTATGTAACTTACAACTAGGGAATCCAATCCCGGGGATCCCGAGAAATTCATACATGTCATATTTATTATTTAGTAATATTATATAGGAAGTATTTTAGTAAAAAAGTTCAATTATTATCGTAAACATTTATATTTATCTACGTTACAGCCAATTTATAGAAAATTTGTAAGCAATTAAAATTTATATTCTTTTTTTCGACATGAGACGAACTAAATTTCAGCGTTGTATGCGTTTTAACTTGTCTTTTAATGCACGAATAATAAATGTATTGATGCGAGATAAATTAGGTTATGCAATAAAAAAGATTTATACATTAAGAACACACGGACAAATGATTTTATGTCTACACTACAATCATAATTAGCTCCAAATATTTGTTATCATAACTAAATGTCTGTTAATAAATTTCGGCCTTATTTATAAACGTTTGTAAAGCGAGTGCAAGTTAAACACAAATTTACTTCGACTCCCTAAACAATATAAAATCCATTTATGTACAATATCTTTAAAAATTTCAGCGCTTGCTGATTGGTCAACGGATAAAATTTACATTAAAATTACTTTAAAACTCTACTATTATGAAGTTGACATTCGTCATCATTAATTTTATTAAAGTAACTGAATAACGGCTTCACTTAAAAATGTTGTTCAGGGCGTGAATAGTTCGTGATTAGTTGAACAATGTTTAGTCTCCTTCTTTCTCATGTCAAACTAATGACGAGGGAAAGAGAAAAATCCGTGTTTGACTAAACCACCGCTAAACAACGTTTGTAAGCAAGGCCGTAGATGTTTACGTTCAAACTCTTATGTTCTCAGACACGTGCCCGATCATTTGCTAGTCAACGTCATACAAATGACTCCGCGTCGTTTATAAAAAAGGAAGTTTCGATTTTTTCATCATACGTATTTATATAGCTTCAGTTCTCATACGAATATAAATAAGGTAAGTCAGTCAAACTTGTTTATGGAAGTTTTTGTAAAGACTATTTACATTTTTAAATACGTATTCTTTTACATAAATGGAATAAAATTTTAACTAAAATTTGTGAAACTAAACATTTTAATATTAATTCATTAAAATAATAGTCGAAAATAACACTGATTTTTGAAGAGTGGCCATGTTTAAATTGTATTTTTTTATCGAAGTTTATTATTAAATTAAATGTTTTGTGATAAATATAAAATAATATAAAAGTCTTTGGATATCCAGACATTACCTTAAAGTATCGGGTTCGGATTCCCTACTCAGAACATTGTAGCGTTAACATTAACACTAATTCTCCCTAAATTACTTATATCCAAGTTACATCTAACACTTTACATAGCAATGCACGGTCACCGTCTAGCAAATGGTAACTCCAAACGTACACATTCTCATATAAATTACACTGACAAATCATATTAAACAATCACTTTTAAGTTACAACTTTAACGAGCCAGACTCCTACGAAATCGGCAATACAAATTAATTTACAGGATCACATCCGCGCACTGCTTTCGAAATCTTAAAATTAATTATTACTTTAAAAACTAACATTACTCGTTACTAGTACTGTTCGTAGTTTCAACACGCGAGCGTCTTTGACGCTCAGAATGCACGATTTACTATAGTCAGTCGTTTTTACTTTTGACAACTAATTAATACATACCATGGTTTCATCACCATAGTAAATATCCTCTCTGAAACTTTGTACCCGGTCTCATTTATATTAATTTATGCAGCTTTTTATAACGAGACCGGATAGAGAGATCCGCGAGAGCAGATTTATAGTAAACATATTATATTGACTTACAGTAACGCCGAGAGTGTGCGCAGTTAAACCGATATATTAACAGTTATTGGTCTCGAGCAACGCGACCACGTTCTAGAAATAAGGACGCTAAAATTATATCGATCATAATAGATGATCGCGCTAGAATATATCACAAAGTGTAATTTACTTTAATTAGGGACAGCGCCGCCGTCGACCTCACCGAACCCAATGACAACATCACTTCGCCTGTGCAAAAACGTCCATGATTATAAACAATTCACGATTAAAACTATTATTATTATTTTTTACCTGAATTACTTTTAAATACATTGTTACCTAGCATCTCAACAATTTCATCTGAAACCTACACACAGTACACAACAACTATTATATGCAATACTTAAATTACGAATGGCGACTGAAACTGGAACATCTAGTTACAAGGAAGTCTAGCGAAATCGACAGATACAACAGATTTACCAGACATACTTCGTATTCTAAATATAAAAAGTACACGGAATACATATAATTAAAATTTAAACCGGCATTATTTTATTTCATATCAATTTTAAGCATATATATATTCAATTTTGAGTATATATATACTCAAAATTGAACATAATACTTAATACATTATAATTTTCATACTATCGACTTTCATTTAAATAGTACATTATAAAAATATACATTAAGTGTTACACGTATAATTTAAAAAGGTGTTCATATTTATTAAACGTTTAAGTATTAAGTAACCTTTACAAACAGATAGATAGATATATATATTGAAACTTCACGAGACAATATTGCATTACATTTCGCATTGTACTTTATGTCCAACAGTTCAGTTTTCAATGTACCGTTCGACCGCTTCATTGCCACGAGCACTTTTTACTCTTGCTAATAAATTAAAAAATATCACTGGCACCTGTAACAGTTCCAGTCAGTTATATTTTTCAATTATATCTTGCAACATGTATATTAAAAGCGTCATCAAGTTCTAACGTCTCATCAATAGCAGCCGAATTTAATATTAAATATACTGTAATTGTAACTTTAGGTCCACTCGATCGATCAAGAGTCTACAATGTTTGTTTGTAACCGTTTTCATGTGTGTAATGTTGTGTATCATGTAGCGAGCACTATTCCGTTGAGATGTCTATTTGAGCACTTATCGAAGCAACCGATTCAATGTTATTCACAAATTTATTGATTCACACTGTCACTAATCACTTTATCACACTGTTTACCGTCCGTTTCTTCCGGCGGAGCCGAGTGTGGGCAAGGATTTAGTATTGAATTTACTTTTTGAATAATTTGTTCCATTGTAAGACGTGTTTTACAGGTTGAGAAGTGGAAGGTTGCGGTTGCTGGGGCGCCTCTCTTTGCTGCCCCTCTTGGAAGCCTGTAACAAATATAACATTAGGCCGCGTCCGCGACACCAGGGGGCGGCGGGGCGGGAGCGGCGTCGGTGTTGGTGTTGGTGTAGGGGACAGACTAAATATATACGATTGCACAAGTGCAAGCAATCCACGACTGAGGGGCGAGTTGGCCCGGCCGTGGCGCAATAGGTAAGAGTTTAATGCTAAGAGCCGTGTCATGCAAGCGTTTTGATACTGCAGCGATATTGTTTTGACATAGTGACTATCGGCTGGCAACGAGGTGTCCTATAATAGGTACAACACAGGGTTGATACAGCGCTGCCACGATGTACTTAGCAGAATTGTGCTCTTCGATCCCATCGAAATCACGATTCACAGATATGACAGACGCATGTACTGCGGGCGCATGCGCCATTCTGGCGTCGTATCCCGATCAAGTCTCTCCCTACGATTCATAATTACATTATACTGTGTGAGACGACATTTTAAATGAAGGTCGCTGCACTGTCACTTTCGTGATACCGCAACGTAACGTTTGGCATGGCAAAGTCCGACTTAACGCAACGACTTACATGCGCAGAAAGGTTCGCGCATTCAAATTGTTGCAATAAGACGGCAAATGTACTTCGCTGACTGATCTCCAGCGTACCGTACACGAAGGGTACGAGGGTAGGGTGTTGAAGAGTAATTTTGCGTTACTACGCACACAGAGTTACATGCGCAATGCGTGACGATGATGAAATGATAAAAAAGCAGACTATGCACTCTTGACTTGGCTAATAATTTGAGAATTATGGCTTTCGTTTTGCGCAGTTTTACTCACGGTTACCCTACAAAGCGTAATGTTACCTCAGCTTACTCTCACCTCACAAATCCAACGCTATCCAATTTGCTCAAACAGGATGGCGAAATTGTTAAGTTAAGACGTATCTTCAACTAAAGTAAAACCGTGCAAACCGAAATCCATGTATTCCAAATCATCATACCAACGATAATGCGAGCAACGTCTTCTATGTGTTACATGGACTGTTTCATCGTCGACACGCTCGCACTTAACTACGCAAACGGTTTTGCATATGTAAGTGCGTGTTACTTGAAGGTATATGAATATATGTTGACTACAACCGCGCTGTCACCGCTGCTAAGAGGGTGTACTTTACACAGATAAGGACAGGCCGGTTATGCTTCCACATTACTCGCCCCTATTGATATTAATCCAAACTATTAACTTTACGCAGCTAAGTTTTTTTTTATTTCTTTTACATTGAAGATACATTTCCCCAAAAAGTGAGACAATGAACTGTCGAATCGGTGACAATCCTTTGTTTGCACTTTACACCGATGTGGGATGCATATGATTGGACTGACCTTTCTCGGCAAAGCAATTAAATATTTGCTTTTGCCGGACAGACTCCCAAAGGGCTCGACGCTACTCGGTCAGCTCCCTTTCCCCCCCTCCCGCCTTATCAGCGATGCAGGAACGCGCCACGGACGCGAACAGCCTGAATAAAAATATGTATTTTTTTTTAAAATAACGCTTCCAACGTTTACACTAACGAGTTGAGTTCGGTTAAACTGACTGAATAACGCAAAACCAAGCCTTAAAACGAAGTCGTCGCCAACGACGACTGACGACTTCGGTATCTATTGAAAATTATAACAAAAAAAATATATTAAAAATGGTCAATAACTCAGGCCATGTACAGTCAGACTCGGAAAGTGTATACAATGACAAACATTACATATAAAACGTGACAAACACCATATAAGTTGTTCACAATAATGTATGAATTCGCAGCACCGAAACGTTACAAAGAAACAACACCAGGTACACATTTGACTCCAAGCCCTATCCTACAGCACCACCAATTGCGGTTTGATTTAGATCTGATACGCGTAAACGCTGTGCGTCAAATGTAGACATAGTTCTAGTCAGGCAATAAAGTTTAATTGTTACTATTATATACAGGGTTGGAACACTTCTGTAGACCATTTGTCAATGAATACCAGTCGAAAAACTCATTTCCAGACTGAATGTACATATGTGCCACATTATTTAATAACATTTTTTGGTTATAATATAAAGCGCAGTGCATTTACTTGGAAACAAACGCTTACTTTTCAATCTCAGGCGCGCAATGTACGAACTCGTGGCTCCAAAACTTGTAGATCGGATTCTTAATTAGTTCGATGAACGTGATCAGCAGACCCCACGGGTGCGGTCGGTTCACTATCAACCTCTCTAGCAGCATCCTTGTAATCTGTTCTTGAACGGCCTCAGAGTTCGCCTCCGCGAACAAGTAAAGCAGACAACAGCTGAAGTAATGAGTGTGGCTGTTCGGATAGCGCAGCTGGTTTGCGATCGCGTTCAAGAATAGGTACCTATAAGAGTCACCATATGAAAATCGCCGAAAAATATTCGACACACATACACACACACAAAACATCTACATGCACACGTGTAGAGAATATTGTAGTTGTTATTTTTAATATTTGGTGCATTCTCGCACCAAGATTGGCACTCACCTTCCTTCGTAGTCAAAGTCTACGGTAAAGTTTTGGAAAATATCCATGTGCGCTGAATGGGCTATAGTTGACATATTCGGGGTCTGCCCCTTCGATCTAATGTGAGCGATAGCCTGAGTGCCGACGTACAGCACCACGGCGTTCATCAGCTGGCTGTTGTATCTGCGGCCTGGCTCATTCACCACCTGGTAATCGGGTCCAATAAACTTAAAACAAGAATTTAAACAATGAATAATAGCAAAAACAAAGTAAAGCTTCAATAACACAATGTAAACTACATTTTCTAATTTCTAATTAAAATAAAACAGCAATTTTTTTAACGATAGAATTAATAAAGCGTTGTCCTTGCGGTGCACAAGTGTGCGAACGGAATTTTACCTTCAGACTCAGTTAATCACTTCACAGAAGACAAAATGGGTTAGTTACTGCGAATGCCACTATGTTACGTCAATAATAATTCACCTGCATGTTACTACGCAGCTCCGAAAGGAACGTGACAGGCGCTCTGGCCTTGATATACGCGTCCAGATCCTTCTTAAACTGCGAAGACGGTATAATTGTAGCGTAGTTTATAACTGCACGTGGCGGTAGAGTGATTTCGGCTAACAGATCCACCTTCAAATTCGGCGTGAAAGGATCGGGCAGCCGCATGTTCCTCGGGAAGGCTGACAGGATGAGATTCCTCATTTGGATGCAATTTGGCGGTATCTCATCACAGAAGCCATAGTGGTAGTCGCACAGAAACTCGGGAAAATCGTGAAGTAAAACGAGTAAGACTTTGAGAGTTCCTTTGTATAGCATCATAACGGGCGTCGCCAGTTCCGTATTACGTAGGAACGGATCGAGGAACTTGAAAAGGTCGATAAGCAGCGTCGAATACATTCCCCAGCCCTGGTAACAGTAAATATTTAGTATCGAGCTGACAAAATATTAAATAAATTAAATAAAGCGATGATCAAGCAATGATATCAGAAGCTAATATTGAACTGTAAACACATACGAGCATAAAATTTAAACGTTATATACCAATACTTCCATGATAGACTTGAACAAAAGAAAAATAAATCCATAAGATATGCAATGAAATATAAAGTATAATGCACATGTATTTACAGATATATTTCAGTGTCTTTTCACACACATTCTGTGCTCTTGCTTGGTGAGAATAGAAAGGTTACATAAGGGGACAGTGGGTATTATCAAAGGAACATGTTAACACCGTGAACTTCATTTTGTCCAATAGACCATTAAAGAAAATACTCATGGTGCAAGATTGCGGTGTCCAACCAACGTATCGAATCGGTTAATAAAATTACATTAAAAAATAGTGCTTTACAATGCATTGCGTTAAGTTATCAAAATAGAATCACGATTTATATCGATAGAGCACGTCATATCAAAAATTACGTCGAGTGTCGAACATATTGTGGAAGTTGAACCGAATACTCGTAAAATATTTTAATATGACTTTCAATTATACAATTCATCAAAATGAAGTTTTACAAAAAAGTTCATTATATAAATAATACGAAACGGTGACCGTGCTATGGCATTCACAGCTTCGTACAAACTCATTTAGAATGTACATAGTTCGGTCACCGTGCCCTGGATAACGGATACGGCACGTGTGTGGAAAGACGCTTTTATATTTCTTTCGAAGCTGAGAACAAGTGACATTTACAATGGTGTGCTCAAATGTCCTGGACATATTTTTCTATATGGCCTGATTTTTCTGTTGTGTTTGACAAGAGGGTTTTATAGAACTCGTCAGTTCAAAGCGGCTTTATAAAAGCGCGTAAAGGCTATAAATTCAAAATCAAGAAAACAATTTAAAACAACACCAAGATGTACCGGTATGAGCTTAGTGTATTTGCTTTAGGAGTTTTGTTTAATATAAGCATATATTTACTAAACTACGAGGCCAAAGGCTAAGAAATCATAGTTCAATTGAAACTAACACGACATGATTAGATTCTGATAAGTTCTAACACCCTTCTCAGTTGAAAATGTTATCTTGTGTATCGAAATAAAATAAAACATACTATATTTGTTTTAGACTATAACAAAAGAATCAGGTTTTGTAGAATTAGTAAATGAGACGGGACAGTTTGACACAATCTGGGCATTCATTCAATTATTCTTTGACACATACATAATAGATTATACATCTCGTTAACTTTAAACGCATTTTACAATTTTCAACAATATGCAATATGAAACATTTTGTTATAAAGTACAATAATAAAAATATTGTTAAAATGTCGTTAACATTACAAACAAAAAATATAGGATAAAACTATATTTTTTTAATTATAAATTAATTTACTATTAATTAATTTTTCAAAGAATATCTAAAATATCAGTGGCAACAAAAAGTATTTTTTTATATTCAATTAGTTTAAAAAACAAACTCAAGACTCCACATTCAATATTGTCTTATCCTTTACATTAACATTTAAAAACCGTTTCCTTTAAGATTTCAACAATTTATATATAACATACATAAATTGGTATCATGACATACATCAAAACCGCAACCGCGTGACGCGTGTAAGACGCAAATCGCCCGTTAAATATAAAACGTTAAGAGGGTAGTAAGGATTTGTGCGAGCCCGTCTGGGCTGTGGGTAATATGGTTGAGTAATGTAATGTCGTCCACAAGGAACATGACGTCTTAGTTACCAGGGTAAGTGGCACATGAGCTATATAAGGAATGCTTAATTTTTCAACGGTAATATCTGTTGAATGTGGTGACCACTCACCATCAGGTGCATTACCCTTGTGCTTAGTCGTTGTTGTACACAAAATTTCGACTTAGTAGAGTAATCCACACGATTCGCAAGCAATTTTCATTCGTATATTATAAACTTGCAGAGTTGTTGTGATCGCGCTGTCGTGTACACCAAGTATAAGTCTGACTTACTATAACTATAGCAAATACAACATAATTAATGCATTAAGCTCGGTAGCACCGTTGTCGGGCTATAATCAAAAATATATTTACATTTAACGTATTCTTAGATAAATTATTAAATTACGAAATAGTAACAAAGGCCCTGATTTACAAATGTTAGTAATACGGTGTAACTGAGAATATCCATGTTAGGACATTAATCGATTGTGTGATCAATTCGTGTGTATTTAAAGTACATATTATATTAATAAATTGTATATTTATCACATTACTCAAAACTATCAAGATGTTAAAACCAGAATGACATTATATAAAGATTTCAAACTATCAATTCAATTTTAAACCAATTACATTAATTTCAAACGCCTCAATTTAAACACATTTGTCAATCAGAGCCTTTTAAACCAGATTGTGTCAAATACTTAATACAGGACTCGCAGACATCAATCAACTGAATGGATTTTATAACACAAAAACGATACAAGTTCATTTCAAATAAAACTTGACTTTTTATTTAGAGTGTATTGATTCAAGTCTGCCTGTTTTAATTCATGATAATAAAGAACCTAGATGGATTTAACTAGATGAATTTCTACATGTACATATAATGATATCAATATATACCTTCTGTTGCGGCGTGACGGCTAACACCCTGTTGACGAAGGCCCTGTGCGCCACGATTTCCAGCCAGGCATAGCAGAATCCCGGCGCGACGCTCGGACGGATTATGCGGAGCGTGTGGCAGAATGCTGTTAGAACCTGTAAAACATGTCATGTCCTTATGCTTGCCTGGTACTTTAAACAATCAAAGAGTTTTTCTTTTTTTATAACTATATTGTTGATCTAAGAATCTAAGAGAGACTTATACCAGGCTCAGTCGAATCTCGGCTTGGTATCAATATTTTTCAGCTGATTCTTCTACAGACATTACAACTTATTAGCTTCCACAATGTAATTCATTACTTTTTCAATCCCTTCCAATATATCTTACCTGATAGTTCATAGATTCTAAGACTGGCTCGGCCATGTTCATGTCAAGGAACAGTATGAGCAATAGACGGTGGTAAGGAAGCTGCTGGAAGTTGGCGCCATGTTCTTCATGGTCCTGGAGTAGACACCCAGCGATGATTCCCAGGATCTGCAATATGAATACGACCGATGAGATAGGTTCATGATCTTATGGTAGTGATATTACACTTAAATCAATTTATTGAAATTAAAGCGATTGATTTGTTCAGTTTAGCTTACCTTATTAAGCAAATTCAGTTTTGGTGTAGGGTTGCCACCATCCGCCGTATTCTTGATCAAAAGTGATACGAGCTTGATGAAAGAGTCGCATATCGCGTAGTACTTCTCCCTCTTGGGAGGCACTGGTGGTGGGTTCATCCTGTCCTCTGTGAGCAACTGGTACACATTCTCGATGCACATCTGTGTTGCGATACGGAAGAAGCGAGTAATCATGTCATCTGACTTGAGTATTCCGTTCATGTTCATTCGGTGAACGTAAATGTTGAAGTTCTGTCCGATCTCGATTTCTGTGAGCGGGCTCAGGAGCACGTTCCTCCATTCACGAAGGAGATTTTCAGTCTTCTCTTGGAGACCGGGTGGATCTTCGTAATCTCGGGCCTAAGTAAATATTTTTTAAGTCATATCTACTGTTTCAGGAACTACAATTATTTTATATCTCTAATACCAATATCATAATAAGAAAGAAAGAATAGTTTATTTAAGACACCGCACAATTGAAATAGAGTATAAACAACCCTGACAAATTAAAATAAAAAATAAAAAAAGTATACACTACTTAATCTTAAAAAAAATACACCAATATTTAAAAGAATAACAGATTCAAAAGAGATTTGATAAGCAATGATGTCCTAAGTAGGTGAACCATTCAGCTTCCAAGTTAGGTTCCAAAACGCAATGCTGATTTTCAATAGTAGCTGTGACGGGCTATGACAATCTGTCTATGTCAATATTTAATATGATATTACACAATAACATATATATTACTTACTGAATTTAATATGGAATGAGGTAATTTCAAAAGGCTCATAATTTAGCCATTTACAAATTCGTTTAGTTAAGAAGAATGGTCAATAAAGATATCAATTAAATTTTGTCAAACACATTGAACTGATAACCTGAAATTTACGACACACCGAATTTCGACAATGGAATTTCAATGAGACGGCTATACGCCACGACCAAATCAATATAGTATCAATATAGTTATATAACATAACTTAAATTCCTTATGTTGAAAACATAATTTTGTTAGTAAAATTTATTTTTTCGCTGAGTTACTTACTCGTACTTGCAGGATTCCATTGTGAATATGGGCAGTTGGTCCCAATGGAGAACGTTCACCAAGATACGTGCTAGGATCCTGGTTTATTCTTATCGTTTCGATCAGGGTCGCTAGGCCTTCTGGCGGCGGCTGTCTCGAGTGAGACATCATCCGAACGAGAGTCTCCGTAGTGTGATACAAGTCAGATTCAGTGGCGTACAAATTATTCCTATCGTCAACGAGGTAGAGCTGTACCAGTTGCATCGCAAATGCCACAGCCAAGTAGTTATTCCCGTTGTCCATAAGATGTGCGAGTGCAAGATCGTACTGAAAAAAAGATTCGTGTCATTAAACTGATCATCATCTTTAAACCTTATTAATTAATGCTTAAAACTGAAGCATTAATAATAAAAACATACCTGTGGCAAATTGATCAGATGATTCCTGACAAGACAATCTATCGCTTCCAGATTATAACGAAGCTCGTCCCGACATTCGGTGACGCAGTACGTTATTTGTTTGGTGGTCCAAGCATGACCATAAACCCTAGCATCTTCCAACAGTTTCAGGACTCGTAAGTGAATGTCACGATAGCGTGTCATCATCTCCGCATGCTCAGGGTTTGTCCCAGGCTGGACAATATGGCCATCCAGAAGACCTTCAACAGCCTGTTCAAAAATTATTAATATTTATTAGTTTTATTATTATTTAACAAATACAATTTAGAAAAATGGATGTATTCATCATACTCGTTGCAACAGAGTGTAGCCAGATACGATGTCCCGGTTACGTCTCGCTATGATAAGACACTCCAGCAGAGTGTGAGTGTTGGTCGCCTGGACCGCGAATAATGGCACCGTTAGCGCATTGGACAGGAACAATTCTGCTGTTGTTATAAGAGTGCCCATTTCATCGGTACCGTACACCTAATGAAATAAATATGTTAACGACTTATACAAAAATTCATTAAAATAAGAAACATAGTAATTATCTAAACTTACTTGTGTCGGATTCATTACTTGGCTGAATGTCATCTGCGGTATTTGTTCCTGCGCTGATGGCTTAGGAATAAACATTCCCGCATCGCGAACGGGCATAAACCCAGGGATGTTACACGCAAACTCTTCATAAACTGAAATCTGCAGGTCTGTAGGACCACCGACACGCAGTCGCACCCTTTCGGGTATGCGTTCAGTTTGGTAAGTCAATACCATCGGGTCGTAGTATCTGCGCCCTTCTTGCCGGGCGATTTTTCTCATTTCGTAGTCGTTCATTAGCCTCTTATCGAGTTCAGGTAATGCCTTTTCGACGGCCGTCTTTTGAATGAAAGCGCAAGCGAGCTCCATATTTTCTGTAGCAAGAACTGCTGCTGCACTTTCTATAATATCCTTCTGTAACACATTCAACTGAATTAAAGATAAAGTTAGGTGTTGAAAAATTACCAGAAAGTGAATTAAAATTATGAAATAAGATATACCTGTTGAGGAGTAGTTGGTATCAGGGCAGTGATAAAAGCAGCTTTCAAGTTAGTGCTTATCGTGCTGATGATCTGTTCGCGGCAAGTGATCATAGCCATTCCGGCGGTAAGATTCCGCATCATGTGATGCGCGCACGTCCGCATTCGCACTTCGTCAGGGTCAAAAGCAAAGTCCTTCCTTATAATCTGCTCGCAAGTCGTCAAGGCATACTTGATAGACCGATCGACGACTGGATGAATCCATTCCTGAATCGACCTCTCGATGGCAGGTTTCACAAACTGCTTCAAATGAGGATAGTTTTGGAATAGAATTATATGCGGATTGAAACATATTTTCTGACCGAAAGCCGAAGTTGATGAGACATTCACGTCAAGATAGTTAAATCTAGGCTCCGGCAATCCCAGAACACCCATCATGCTCGGATCATTGGGAATCATACCACTCGTAGGTGTGGGAACAGTACCGGACATATCCTCAATAGGAATCATTGGCGGTTGAGGAGGCATCATTTGTATTTGTGGAGCCTGAACTACAGCCTGGTTAACCGGAATTACATTAGCTGGCTCTTTATTGGGTTTGGGTTGTGAAAGTTGGAATTCGATAGTCCTTAATTTTTCGGGATCCTTTAAATATAGAGATGGTTTTAAATCGGTTATATCCAAACTTAAGTTTTTGCAAAGCACTTCTATTTCAAACTTTAAATTCAATTTCAAATCGGGTTCTTGATGTAACTCGGCCAATACGTTCATTAGAGCCATTGACCATGGATTCGGCGGTCTGAATACGACGCTCTTGGCGCAGGATTCCAAGACCTTCGCAACAAACGGCACGACGTAAAGAAGCTCCTGCTGGCCCTTGTGATAAGCTTCAAGTAGCAGTGCTTTAAGATCAAGATCTACATAAAGGATAGGCTGGTTGCGAGCTAAAGTGAGCATACCTAACCAATGACCGAGATTTTTCAACAAAGATCGGTCAGAGAAGTTCGCTATGCCTTTATCAGATCGCAATAATACTCTAATATTTCGGTAAGTTTCTTTCGTAACCATCTTATTTATTTCCCGTATTTTGAGAACGTCGAGAAAATTGGAATATAGAGCGTGAAAATTTAGCTCGATTGAAGCTCTCTTCATTACTAAATACTGAGAAAGCCATTGATAATATTCATCTGTTATTATTTCTTTCAATTCTTCGCATTTAGTTTGCAGGTTTAGCTGGCTGAGATTGTTGAATATAAATGCAGTCTTATCTTGTATAGCTTCTGGCGGAGCATTTATTTTTTCATCCCTGTCCGTAGCAGTTAGCAGTGTATCAATATTTGTGGCATTCGCTATAGACGGTCGACTGCCAATGCCACCGGCAGCACAATTTGTAACCTTCGATATAACCGATATAGGATTGTGTACACAAACGACTGCCCTGTAAACAAATATGTATATTACTTTCTTGATCTGATTGTATAATTTATGTTATGTTTATATATAGAATAATTGACACGCATATATGTGTTATATATTATTTCGATATTTCATGACGATACTATAATCCGATAGATGGCAATGCAGCAAGGTTACTTCATTTATTTATAAGGGAATTTACAGTTAAATCGATTAAAAAAAACAATAGGCAAGACCAAAATAAATAATCTTCACAATTTCTGTTGATTTCGAACCAAAAATAAGGGTCACAAAAACGATAGCTTGCAATTAAATTTTATTCCTCCTATTGAATTTATAGATAAAAAGTATGAAACTTTAATAATACTATAAACAACCTTATAACAGTAATCATGTAAGACATTAAATAATATATATTTAGTCGAGGATTACTTGCCTGTATGGTGCTGATACGGTAACAACGGCGCTCTGATTCAGCATGGCGGCAAGACTCGCTGGCAACACTGCTCCTTGCGGCTTAGTAGGTGGCTCTTGGCTCTGAAGGCCATATTCGATGTATTCAACTAAGTGCGGAGGGAATTCACTAAAATGAGGTATAGCTCTAACATGTTCACAATATTTATGATAGTCCTTTAAACGAGATTTGAATCTATCCAGAGCCGCTATACCGAAGTAATACATTTTAGAACCTTCCGGCTTACGTAAAGCATCTAAGACAAATCTTAAGGCTAGCCCTAACGATACGTAGCTAGGAACTAGACCTTTTTCTATTATACCACCAAATAATTGCGCCGTAATATGCAGCTCTTTGTCTGGATATTGTGGGAAAAACTTGTATTCTTCGAAAAGGTTTCGGAGCATGCAAGAAAACACCTCGCGTTCTCTTTTATTTGATGAGTCTTGGAACTTCTTTAACATTTCTAATACTTCGTCGATCGACAGAGTCGGGTGTGGAGGATGGTTGTATATCCTTTGAAAGTAGCTGTTAGCTTCATCTTCGATTTCCTTGGACACATTATGCATAATATCTGGGAAGTGAATAGGATCCGGTAATCGCGGTTTGTCCATTGCGGGTACAGGAGGCATTCTAGCAAGAGCAGACATATTAGCGACATTAGGGTTATGCTGCATTTGCATCATCGCAAAGGGACTGTTTGGCCCTGCACCCATGAGTCTCGATGGCGATGCTGGAGCTGTAACCAATGGCCCTAGTGTACCAGGCATAGCAAAGGCAGTATTTGCTGGTGCACCCAAAGTCATATTGGCGACGTTTGGTGTTAAATTAGCAATAGCATCTACGTGGGGCGTGAACAGCTGTCCACCCAAACCAGCAGGATTAAAAGGTGTCTCTAATACCCTTGTATGCGGACGGGCAATGCCCGGTATACCTGGTCTTGCTTTGCTCAAAATCAATGTCTGACAATTAGCTATAACATTATAAATCGCTTCCTGTAGCTCTTGCTGTACATTAGGAATACATAATTGCAAGCATGCCAACATTGTGCCAATAGTTTCTGGGGGCAACTGAGCGGCTTTAGGCAATTGCTCGTCTGGCACTTTGCCGAGTACTTGTGGGCATCGTCGTTGAAGAAACTTAACCATTGCTGAAACGAAAGTCTCACCGTGGTCACGTATTTTATCTGTGAGCCATTTGTCCAATTTCAAATACTCTCTTCGAGATGCCAAGCATGCTAAATCTATGACAAACGGAAATGACTGGACATTCAACAACAAGGACAATGCCTTCAGATCTTGTGCGACATCCAATATTCTCGATAGCTTTGATTGATCACTTTCGCCGCGTATGTACCAATCGGCCATAGCATGCATAATTATTGGCTTTATATTAGGATTTTGTGAATGCCACGCGTGTTGTAAAATTATACCTGAATTAGGATGGTTGCCAAGAAAAATTGGAATGAGCATAGTTAATAATTCCTGTCTGAATACTGTTACTGGTGGATTTATTTGTAATAACGCAAGAATTAAAATATCAGGACAGTGTTGAAGAGGAAACTTAAATAACTCATGAATTTGCATATAGTAGCCGCGTTCTGATGCATATAGTAAAAGTTCCACCAAGTAAAGACAGCGCCATGTCGATATTTCCTTATTATCAGTTTCGGGCGGGGATTTCAATAGATCAATCGAAACTGGATGGAATGGATGATCTGCAAAACTAAAAATGTCTGGATGTTTGAGGATATTAGTGATCAAACTCATTTGACCTTCTAGATTTGTCCATCTTCGACATAGATATTCTACTGGAAATATATTAGCTGGATAACCTGCGCTTTGAAGACCTAATCGCAAAATCGTGAAGAGTAAACTTAAACCTTGTCGGTCAGGAACAATAAATTCTTGATGGTCTAGTTGTAAAATGACCTCTTTCCAGTTTAAATTAGAAGCTAATTCTTTTAATGTTTGAACAAAAATTTCAGCATTCCATGTCTCTGGATGTCCATGCGCAATTGCTTCTTTCTTCGCTTCGTGATTCATCCAATAATTTCCAGGTGTTTGGATTTGCGGGCCTTCTGGTAGTGTTGCATGGTATCTCACCATCATTGAAATTATTCTAGCTATGTCGATAGCCGTTGGCTCCCGCGCTCCAAAATTAATCATGTTGTTTTTGCAGTCTTCTACTGAAGCTGTAAATGTATAGCCAATATCTCGAATTATTTCCGCTAGAGAGTTGTCCATCATAGCTGCTGCCATGTCGTCAGATGTGGTCATTTCCTCGAGCGGTGTTTGTGTATCGTCAGGGTAAAGTAGCGGCGCTAACACTATAGGCACTACTTCACGTGGAAAGTCAATGCGTAAACGTTTCAGAAAGAGGTCCTTAGTAACTGCGGCTAGCCGAAAATTGTCGTAAGCGAGGCTAGTTAAGAGAGTTTGCAAAACTTCAGGGCTGCATTCCTGAAGACCTGCACGCTCAACTTGATGTCCGCGTTCTGGTAAAAAAAAATACAATGTTAAATTAGTTTTATTACTACACATATATCTTTAAGTGATTTATAGAAGCAAAATCCCCTACATGATTTTTATACCTGCGTCAAGATAACACTGAACAAAGTCTAAAAACCGTTTCTTCAAATGGTTTTTAGCAAGAGAAACAATCTCAGGCTTTGATGAATTTCTTCTCAACACCAATGAGAAAGCAACATCTTGGGCCGTAGTCAATTTCAGCAATCTTGCGAGTCGAGTAAGAAGTGTGTTGGCAGGTTTTAATACCTGTAACATAAATAAGAATTTCACTTTCTTTTAAAATTACTAACTATTTTATGGTAATGGATATCTTTATTAATGGAGATTAACATAATGATTTTCCATTCATTTATAATTTGTTGAATGTAACAATGTATCGTAGAAATAATACGACTTCAGAATTGATATTAGCTATATGATGTTTTATACATATTGATCAATTGAGGAGGTATAGTTAATTATATGTATATAATTGAAGATAAATTTGTCGACTGGCAATCTTTTCTCAACATTGCCTAAACTACAACAGACAAAACTTTAGAGCATAATATTGTAGTTCTTAAAAAATGTTTAGAGAAGTGCTTAATGTTAACATCATATAACCTATTTGTAGTCACTTTTAATTTTAAAACAACAAAAAAGTATGATTATATTATTTATTCACATAATAGATTAATGGCAATTTTTTAAGATGTATGTTAATGTTTTATGGTAATAAATATTTAAGTCATTCTAAAATTAGTTGTTTTTTACATTTTATTTTTCATACAACTTTAATTTAATTGTACTTGATAACTGACTTTGTCTGATGAAAATCAATGCTCATCTGGCTGAGATCCAAGTATATATTAAACATTCTTGTAAACATTATCATATGATGCAATAGCTTTAGGTTAATTGTTGTTAAAATAAATATTTAATTTAGAAAAAAAAAATAGATACAATACATTGATTAAAAATCATTTTTTAAATATACATCAATCTATCTTAAAAATAGACAATTCTATCCAAAAGCATAATAGATGTAAAAAAACATTAAGTGTATTATTAATAGAGATTGATATAAATGTTATTTATGTATAAATTTTAAAAGGTAACCTATTCATTTCTTACCTTTTGTAGTGATCGTGTTGGATGATCTAGAGTCCGACAGACCACAGTAGACTTTGCAGGATGGTTCAGAAGCGACGCCAGATGCTGCGCTAGTAGAGTCGCGTGAACACTGAACGCAGTCCCTGGACGGTCGTTGTCCCACGATGTCTTCGCCGCCTCAGTAAGCAGACACCTCAGCAGTTGATTCTCTGCTTCCAAGCCATAGAGACTGACAATCTGAACCCAATATTTTAACGTTTATAGAACCAACCAAAAAGAAATCATAATGAAACAAAACATGATATAAGCGTGACTGACAGATAAGAAAAGTAGTAATAACATTTGTGCAGTCAAATAAATAATTATTATGTACATTATGTGATGTAAGCTAAACTATAAAATAACTCCATTAAAAGCTAAAGCAAATTTCGTTTGATATAATACCTATTATTTAAAAAGGTATTGAGGATAAAATATAAGCAAAAATTTGATCAATGTTTAATTTGGCCAAGCTACCTTCGCTTGCTTTCATTCCATTCCTAGCTAATTGTGTTTGAGAAACTTGTAATTAAGAGAATTTCATGTGCAATATATTTCAAATACACTTTAATATATTTACTTTACATCTCCTATATTTAGATACACTAATCATTACAATGTGATGTTCAAGTGCTCAGCAACAAGATACAAGCAAAATATTGATTTGCATAGGTTTTAAAAATAAAACATCATATTTTTTTGTTTACCTTCAAGTCTTAACAATATAGTAATTTCCTACTATAATAAGCAATAATACTTTCAGAATAATTTTAATATTCAAATGTCTAACATTGAAATAATGGCAGCATTTCTTTACATGCAATAATAAATCGCTGAGCAAAATACCTATATAATTCCATACATAATACTCTTAATCACTTGAGAAATTAAATACTCTTAATCACTTGAGAAATTTAATTGTTCTCAAATAACAATGAAAATACTTATTAAACTGTTTGAATAATTCTTGAATAAATATTACGATTACTAATGAAACAATAACATTATGAACTTATAGTTGATATGATGCAAGCATTGTTCAATTATTCTTATCACTTTTGAAATGAGATAAACTATGTAGTAGGTATATAGAAGGCAGTTTATTTCTAATAGTTTTTTTTTATGTTTTTTACTGAGGGAACTTGATGGTAAAAAGTATTAAATTAGTGTTAATGATTTTAATATGGAGTACAATTCATACAATAACTCATTCTGCTACAATTACCCTTTTTTTCTTATACCAACTTAACTAAATAATAACAAAAAATAATTTGTTCGCAATGCTAAATGTTTGATGCATTATATTATATTTCGCAAAGCTTTTCGTTTTTTTAAACTAAACATTTATCCATTGCTTTAATTAAGTTATTTTTTTTATAATTCACAATTATCTAGCGAGTAGATAATTCATTATATTGTAGCATATATGAAATATTTGCTACAGACATAATGTTAGTAACAAATCAATAAAATTTCTAAAAAACGATTATTTTATTTTGTTTTTAATTAAATATAATTATTTTTAGGAGTAATTGATAAGTATTATGACTAATGATATAATGCATACATTTAATTGAGACATAGCAACCAATTAGAAAACATGTACAACACACACATAAGTAAAAGTTCATAAAAATAAATCAAACATTCAAAATAATTTTATAATGACATGTGAATGGGGTAAAAGCGGTACAAACTTAAAATAATTAATCGCACTACGGACAATCACATGCTAACTTGCTCATTTAGATGTAAAGACTGAATGCATAAAATGGTTCAACTAATTTGCACACAAAAATTAAACATTAAACTCACTCTTTAGGCTTCTTTTCGAACATGACAGACATACAAACAGAAAGATATCAAAAACATTTTCATATAGAATAAGGTTATTATACAATTCATAATTTTAACCTAAAATACCATCATAGCGGTATTTTGAGTTAATCAAAAATAAAATTTAACCTAAGATGTATTATTATATTAATATAATATTGAGTATATAGCTCAAAGTATTTGTTGCCATTAATAAAAACACACCAATACCCATAAAAATATAATTGCATCCAATATTATAAGAACAATTCAACATTATATTTCATACATATTTCTTAATTTTTCTCTATTTATATTATAATTTTGAGAATATAACCTTCCTCGTTCATGTTTCTATATATTACTAATCAGATTTAATTATGAATTTTAAGTTGATTTTGATATTTTGTACATATTTTATAAAATGTAATGTAGCTAAGAGTAAAATGCAAGTACATACAAATATGAATATAAATGACATATTTTAGCAGATTATAACTTTGTTTGTAACTTCAAGTGTGCATATGAATATGCAAATCAATATTACTTCTTAAAAATATATCTCTACATTTCTCAGATGACCCTTCAATTGTATTTCATAAAGTTAATTAGGTTATTTAACTTTTATCTTAAATTATTTAGTATGATGTTGATAATTATCATTTAAATTAATTATTTACTAAATTCGTCCAGTTTTACTTCAGCTATGTAAACCGGTTCATCTCTTTATTGTTATAATTAAAATTATAATTACAAACAATTTGGTAGGTAATTACATTGAATTGTACATAATTAATAATTTCTATGAATGTGTTTTTTTAGCTTCTTTAATGAAAAATCATGAAATTCATAAACCATGAAATTAATTTATAACATAAAAATAACATTTATGCAATAAGAAACTAGTAACAAGAATTCCAACTATGATGAGTTGCCAAATATATCTTTAGAAAACAGTTCTATTTGTATGAAATTTACAAAATACGCAAAAACCATATAAATAAATAATTAGGTTTATTGAAATGAATGAATAATTTATTATGTTCGATGCGTAAAAAGTAAAAATCGCGCAAATTGATATTGAACCACTTTATACCGTTCTCCAATAACGGCACTTCACATATTTATTATTTCTTCCTTCATTATACTTAATATTTAAATCATGTTGAGCACTGTGCGATAATGTTAAGGCAAAATATAAGCAATCCCTACTGTTATATAAAATTCAAGCCCTATTTCCAATTCAGCTCGTGGCTACTCGCAGTCCACAATATGGCGACAATTGAAAACAAAGACAAACTGTAAGTGGATTAGCTCACCTGGGACAACTCTTGATTAGTTTGCTTGAAATTCTTCTTACTTAAATTTGCAACGAGATAATTGATTTGTGATAAGCTAAACGTTAAAGGGTCCAGGTTCATAGTTCCATTAATGCGAAACCGAAAGCTTCAAACACGTTTGAAGCTTTCTCGATTTTTGACGAATTACTACAGTAAACGTATGTTCTTTTACAGTTTTTTTGCGAAATAACAATAAGCCTAAGGTCAACATCACCAATACTATATTTCACTTCAAATTTAACATAATTTTAGCACTCCACTGCAATAATTCATTACTCGAAAAAAACCTGCACACGATGACGAAAGCACTCGCCTGGCTCGGCCTCACTCGTACATATAACTCCCTCGATGTGCAATGCTTCCAACATTAAGAAATTAATTAATAGTTGCCAAGCCTAATATAATAAATCCATTTTGTAGTATTATATTTCTATAATAATATAACACAGTTAATTTAAACTTTTATTAAATTTAATTTTTATATCAAAAAAACCTCGAGAAATAAGTCATTATTCAATAAGATACTTCATATATAATAATAGATGATAAACGTTGAGACTTGTTAACGAGTTTAAGACGTTGCGCTAATTTTATATCAAAAGTGAATTAAACTCGTACAAGAGGCCTACTGAAATTATATAATATGAAGACCTCTTTTAATCACTGGAAACAAACTACCCTAATTTGATACAAAACATTGCCCTCGCTATATTATCATAGAGGTCCATAAATATTTCGTAGTTTAATACATTAATTATTACATGCAATAATCATTCGAACGATCGTACCATTTTTTTACATGTGTATGCATTGCGTGATGTCATCCTGACCGATTCCAGCCTTGGCTGCCATGTCATGAGAATAAAACTACAAAACACAGGGCATATTAGTAATGCTCAAGTGTGTGCGCAAAATTGTGTAGACTATTTATTTCCTCATTCCCATAAACCGACCGAAGCCAAACCTGACACGACCGGAAGTTCAGGTGCAGGTTCAATTTTTCGGGCTTTACATGTTTTCCTAGCGCTAACAATTTTTTTACTCGAAGCAACTATTGATAATTTATCGACAAAATCTAATGATTTCATTGTTAAACTCGCAAAATAATACTACTACGACCTTGAGGTAAACAAAATGATACAATAGCTTTTTGTAACTACAAATATGTTTTAAAACATTTTTTCTTATAAATAGACTTTAGATATATGAAAAACGAGCTTTTTATCAATATTTTTGTTTTAATAATTTTTATTGATATTAGATAATTTTCATGCTTTAGAACGTAAATTTACTACTCATTGTTTTTGTTTTAATACATATATAATATTTATAAAATTATTGTAGTATGATTATTTGATTGCAATTACTTATCATAATATATGTTTTGGAATTCTGTGACTTATAGTAAAGAAATAACAATATACCAGTAATTTGGAATTGAATTTTAATTTTGATTTATATCCACTCTAGTTAAGGAGGAAAAAAAATTGACCAATGCACGTCTTATTTTTCAGACAAAATCACTGATGATAATAATTTGATATACTTAATATATCTTATATGAATTCAATAAATTTCTCAGTATTATTATTTACAGAAGGCCTTCATTATAGAGACATAAAAATTAAAAATAGTTACTGTACAAATCGTGACCGAGTGGAATGGTGGCAAGAATGCTAGCAGCATTTCCCCAGTGAATCGCAATCATTTTGTTAAAAAATTAACCAGCCCTCACATCACCCGTGGAGGCAACAAAGCGAGGATAGGATAAATAATTAAAACGTAATGTAAAATTCATTATTTTATTTTTGCACTATTACTCTAAGTGTTTCACCCGCAAATGGTACAAAGACATAATATTAAAAAAGAGACAAATATTTGGTTCGTTTTATCCGCGACGGCTCTGGTTCTTGACACTGTTTCACCGACAGTAGATCCATAGGTCTCTTGCCATCAAGTGGCACGTAGCACAATAAGAGCAGGAATGTCTATGGTGGCAAGAGCTCTTTTTAAAGTATCATTAAGAGAACCTAGGTGGAAAAGCAAACCCTGAACTCCTTGGACAATAAATATGTAAACCATGTAATCCGAAAGAATCTACCTACTTTCCTTACAATATGTGCTAAAATATGTTCCCAGAGGCCTATTGATATAGATAAACATTCACTGTCTTAAAGTCTCCCACGATTTTTAGAGGGTAACATAGGCAACTCGTGAGCTGACTCTTTCGTTGATAACGCTAGAAACCTGACATGGTTTTTTTTGGCACTTCAAACTATGTAGTGTAACGTGATTGGCGAATCCTAAAACAAGTATTTGGTAATTTCCTTAGATATTTAGAGATATCGTCGTTATAGCACTTTTCCTTCCAGTTCTCTGTTGGCTTTGTAACTATGGTGCTATTGACTAAATTAGATTTTAAAATTCGTGAACTAAGGCCTGAAATCCTATGTTCAGAAAAGTGAACGATTAGAAGGGAAAAATATGAAATTTTCCTGACGCCGATGCCATCATATCAAATGAAGAGTATAACTTGGGTAGATTTTTTTCTAATGAATTTTTAAGGATGACATAAAATTTCACATTTTGAAAAATTCATCTTCAGACCATCTGCTAGGTACTTTACATTATTTTTAAAAATGTTAATATTTTTAAGATATTAAGTTATAAAATATAACCCTAAAATACAAAATTTGTAGTACTAATATCCTATGACAATACTTAATAACAATTAAGAGGTGTATGTATCTCTTTCTTATGCTGGATTGCTACTTGCTGCTCTATTATCTATGTTTACACTATACTAGCCATTTTTTTAAATTTTAATTGACATGGCAATGGCAACATTGTATTGTGATAAGTGCGAAGACTACGACTGAAAAATTAGGTTAGTTTTCAATTATTTTATTATTATTTGTAATTATTTAAGCTTAGTTTTTATCTTTAATTAATTATTGAAAGTTATTAGCCGTAAGTAGTATTTTTTATAGAGAAATAGTGCTAGTTAATTATTAAAGTATAATTATCATGGACATTTTCTATCTTTTTCTCAACATTTATGCAATACGTATAATATTTTTTTAGCCGATTGTTTTTTATTCGTAACAACATACTCAATAATAAAGATAAAACTAGGTACAACAAATGTATGTCCTAATTTAATCAGCACTGTTGTAAGTTATATAACAAATTAGTATGTTCAGAAATTATCAAACACTCACATTTAAAAATATTTCATTTTTTAAATTAATATATTTGAAGTGTGATTTAAAACAATTACAATAAAGTAATTTCTGTAATTTAATTCAATTGAATCTGAATATAATAAATAGATGAATTATATTCTTAATTTATCTCTTATAAAACAATTGTAATATCTAACTATTGGTGTTTCAGTTTATATGGCGATTGGTCGGTTCCTACGCAGGAACCTTGTCAGCATAACTTTTCCTACTTTGGCTGCAACATTCATTTTGCTCGATTGGAACCATACTAGAAAGTGGAAAGCTCAACAAAAGAAATAAAATGGCTATTTTTGGAATCACTCCACGCTTCATTTGGTTTGGTGTTCCTCTTACTGGATTCTTCATAGGAAAATACCTTGATGACCAGGAAACTCTTAGGATGACAAACTTCAGAGATAAATCTGCTCTGTATGGCGGTAGAGTAAAGGAAGGTGATCTACCATCTTGGCCTTAAATCATGATTTTAAACAATTAAAGTGTAGAGGATTTTTTGTGTTTAATAAATTTAGTATATGTACAGATTGTTTTATTGAAAATATTAATTTACATTCACGCTGTTGTTATTCAAGACAATTTATATTCTTCTTTTTTTTTTCAATCAAATTAATAACTTTGTAGAAATATATTGCAAAATACTGATTTAAAATCAATAGGCAAGTGCATGACATTTGTTATATGGAAATAGATAAAGTCATAATCTGCTTACTATTTTCCACCAGCACATTTTATTGCATAGGAGTTTATTGAGTCTGAATTGATGGATAGAAAATATATGCCCTTTTTTAAATAATTTGCATATAGGTAATACTTGAAATAACCATAACAACAATATATATTCAGTTTGTTTCTTCTTTCACAATGACATGTCAAGTCATTGCTGTCTTTTGTACCTGATTCTTCATGGAATATGGAAATATCAACAGACTATGCAGCCATTGAAATTAACTTGAACTTGAATGAAATTTCACTCTTCTTCAGCTTCATCTTCATCATTTATAAGATATTTTTCTCAAAAACTGGACTTGAGCCATTGGGTTGTAAACCCAAGGTGGCAGAGGATTTAAACTTCTTAGTATTACTGGACAGACAATCAAGTTTCTATAATACATATATACACTTTTATTTGAGTTATGGCTTAGGATAAACAACAACCAAATCATTGACAAATCTTAATGACAAGCAACCAACCAACACTGTTAGGATACTTACTTTGTAATTTCTTCAAATTAAATAGACAAGGGAACATACCTACTTAGATATGACCTATAACTTGTATCTAATCTATATCAGATACAAGGTATTAGATGTTTGAATATTAATCTGTTTGATATTACAGGTACATATGTAATTTAAAAATTTTATAAGTGCTTAATATTTTCAAAAGCTTATTGATAGATAAGAAAATTTGATTCGGACAATTGTAAAAATACATGATATACCTATATATAAAAATTGTATTTATCCTTATTATATAAAATATAAATTCCAGTAGTCAAATCTCATTTTAAAACATTTGTCCCTTCCCTGTTGCCTTTTTGCATGATGCATCCCTTCTACTACTTAGTTCTGAGGGTGGCTACATAAAAATAAGTTTTGCATTATTTAAATAACTAAAGTTTATTAGCTATTTTTAAAAAGTAGACAGTGGTTTGATAACTATTTGTATTTAATTAATAGTAATTAAATATTTTCAACACATCCTGAACTGACTAAGGTTTTAAAGTAAGTTAAATATATCACCCTATTTTAGAAATATCTAAAAAAATTGATTAAAATTTCATACAACAGTTGTTATTTAGCCATTATTTTGAATAAAACAAACCTATTTTAATCTTTATTTGTAAAGAAAAGATTTTGTTATCTAGAGATTAATAATACCCTGTTTTTATTTGCTAATTATTCGTTCAGGCTATATGTTTTAACTGTTTAATTTTAGATACTATATGATGAATTATATGAAAAAATCCAAAACTTATCTAAAATCGCATTTAAGTTCTTGGATCATTGGTGTCTACTTTCTTACATTGAATCAAACCTTTTTTTTATGTAACCTTTGACCTAACAATTAGGGTAAAGGCGGGATAGATGCCCCACTCTTTAAAATATCCTCCTAATTTTAAAAATATAAATTTTATATAAATAATGTCTATGAATTTAGCTAGTTCAAACCTTTATGTTTAACTATGATTTGTTTTTTTGGACCTATAAATTACAGTTTTTGCAGATTTTAGCTTTTTATGGAACTCCTTTGTTGAGGATAGATGCCTACCCGTATGGATAGTTGCCCCACCTTGAAAATACTATGAAGGAAGTTGCCTGCGGTGCGGGATAGAAGCCCTTTACACTGTATAAACGAAAAACAACCAAACTTTTATCAGGTTTTGAGGACAATTGGTGTTTTGGCAATAAAAGGCTACTCCTAAAACAAAAATTGTCTCCAAGAAACATGGGCATTATAATAAAAAGCATTTTGTAGTTTCTAAAATGTCTTAATTGTCATCGTTAGAATATAATTATCATATGAGATCAAATAAAATAACCATAATAAAATTCTAAAAGTATTTGTTGAACAAACATAGGAATTCTAAATTCTTATTTGGTATAAAATATTAATTATTAAGTTTCAACATGCATAATCATAAAAGTCATTCTTTTTTAAAAACTAAAATAATGCAATAAAGATTATCATTTTGTAATCCTACTTAAATGATGCTTAGCCGCATAGTGCTTTCAGCATTGCGTATAAGCTTTTCTGCGTTGTAACGACTGATATTTTTATTTGGATTAAGGCGCATAAATTGATTAGTTTACTGATTAAAATAGGTTTTAAATGGCCCAAACACTGCTCTGTCTAAAGGCTGTAAAGCTGAAGTTGTGTGACTAGGTAAACACAATAAAATTATGTCATTATCTGCAGCAGCTTGCAGCATCTTTGGCGCAGTTGAGTGTGATGATTGGCCGTCTACAATAAGCAGAACCTTACCATGCGGCTTCAGAGGTATGAAATGTTCTGTTAACCATTTATAAAAAAAGTGCAGCATTTATGTATGCAGATTTTTTGTTCATATATACTTTTGAGCCCATTGGAAGTCACTCTTCAAATTCTGGTTTCTTGTTCACACCTTTTATTATAGGAACTGGTGGAAGAAAATTACCAATTGCATTACAACAGCCAACAATTGTCATTGTTTCACCTTTCTTGGCAAATGTGACTGAATTGATGAATTTGGCACCTTTTTTTGCAATAATTTTTCCGGGTTTATTATTTAATTGGATACCGGATTCATCATTATTGTATAATCTTTCCGGTTTATCCAATAAATAATTTTCGGTTAAGACTTTGATCAAAAGATCATAGAAGTTATTTACTTCTTCTCTATGACCCTTGGCTCTAGCCACAGATAAGCCTTCAGCTTGTCTAAAAGACAGCTTTGGATTTCGTTCAATAAAACTTTTGAACCATGCAGCTCCAGCAATTTCGTTTTCGTGGTCAAAATTATGTTTTAGATCTAGCTATTCAGCAAATTGATAAGCTAACATACGTATGGATTGTCTATTTGGGGGAAATCCTGCATCTCCGAGCTTTAGAATGTGCTTTACTAGCCTTTCTTCATTGTCAAAATCCAAGCAAGGATGTTTTCCTACAAAAAATAATATTTACGTTAATAAATCTATTGGAAACAAACAAAGTTTGTAATATCTTGTATACCTAACATAACCTTTAATACATACCCAGTGTCTGCTTCGTTGTATTTTTAGCAGCATAACATCTTCTCAATGTTCTTGATGGGATTCCAAACTGTCGAAATATTTCATTTATCCCACATGGTCTTTCTGTCTATTTCCTCAAAAGCTGACTGCAATTGTTCTGGAGTCCAAGAACATACTCGAGCTCGCACTCCTTCCTTTCTTTTGTACTTTCGTGGCATGATTCTGCTACAATCAGTAAATATATAAATATATGTAAAAACATAAAAAATATAACAGAACACAAATATATGTTCAAAATATACACTGAAACCTCATATGAGTGCACATGGTGTATGGAAGGATAGATGCCCCTAAGGGCATGAGTATACATGGTGTACGGAAGGATAGATGCCCCAAGGGGCACCTATACCTCAAAAAACCAGGGCAACTATCCTTTTTGATAGGGATAGATACCCAAGTATTTTTTAAATAAATAGAAAACAAATGAACAACTATTTCCAATAAGATACATACTTGATGAATCAGTATATTGACGTAATAAAAAATATAACAGAATTAATAACTAATTATAAAGTTATACAACAGCAAATACTAACCTTTAAAACTTTGACGTGTTCGTAAAGTTCGCCTCGGAGATGAATTCACACACGAGCGAAACGCATCCTCACCGCACGACGGCCCGTGGTTAATTGAGGTGCGGGGTTACTACTTACTGCGGCTCTTAGTTATACTATTGTTTCTTAGTCGCGAGTTAGGTTTTTGAAAATGAGGCATCTATCCCGCCTTTACCCTATGTTAGGAAATTATTATTTTTTTTAAAGTAAGTTGGGAAACTTTGCCTCGATATTTATTATTATTTATAATTTGAACAAGTGTTGTCAGGTGGACGATTTGAGTCGTATTATGTTTAAACATATTTAAATATTTCAGGGTCAATATATAAAATGTTTACGTGATTAATACGACTTTCTCCCATATAAAAAAATCGAAATACCAGTTAATCAAAGTGAAGATGAAACATCATTTTTTTCAAGTCTACCACCCACCATCACCATCATACTCGTCGGGGATTTCCCTTATATCCAACAAACGATTATTCGTCTAATTTTAGAGTCACCTATCTAATGATAATAATTATAAACACTAGGTCCTAAAGTACAGTTTTGATTAGGATAATTCAGAAATTATAGTTATTATGGCTGAAAACTAAAAAAAGACTGTGTAAATCCATTGCGTATATTTTTATACTGATAAAGAAAATGCTTGAAACAATGAACAATAAAACTATATGTCTTACTCTTGGTTGTTTGCTGAGAGAATAGTCTATTTGACTGGTTTTTAAAATGCATTTTATATTATTTAGTAGAGGTTAAGGAACCCAGTAAAAGTTGTTTTTTTTAATTCTAGTACATATTTGCTGAAAGATATCAAAATAAAAATTCCATATTTAAATAGCGCGCGAAAACGCTACTTTGACAATATGGCGCTGCAATGCGGTTCGGTGACGTCACTTGCCTGTATTTTAATCTGTGGCACATATAATCCACATACAGTAGGCAAACGAGGTTAATAAGCAAGTGGCGTCATCATAAATCAGAAGCGTTTTGTGTCACGTGACAAACGTTTAAAAAATGCATTTTTATTTATGGATTTTTGAATAAATTAATTATTATTTTCAACTTTCGTTGATATATAACCATTTTTAAACTCATAATATATGCTGATTACATTAATTATCACTTTATTTTTCGCATTGTCAAATAGCCTATTGCTAAAATGATGACAAAGTTACAAGTTTTTTTTTAATGTACTTTATTTTTATATAAGGCACGGAATATTTGGCAATTTTAGTACCCATCGTAGGATCACCAATTCAAGACGTCTAGCAACACTGTTGTGTTCATAAATTGGCTATTACGCAGTAAAATTAATCAATAACTTGGCACTTTTTTATTTTTAGACGGAGCCCTCTATTCCCGGTCCCGTGCTGGGTGTAGAGGGCTCCGTCTTATAGTTGATAGTTCACCGTTAAAGTTTTAGCTGAATGCTGTTTCAAGCTGAGACAGATATCTAGATATCTCCTAGTACTAGCAAAGTAAGAATTATTATATTTTTTATAAATTAATTTAGTAATCTGAAATCGTTTTAAGGATTTTAGTTTCTGTAAATTGAATTAAATTATCTTTTTCATATTTTAATTGGGCAATGTAATGTAACTTGGGTGTTTTTTTTTTAGATGGCAGATATAAAACCACTTTTAAAACGCGCAAAGAAATTAATGGATGCTAAAAATTATATCCAAGCCGAAATATGTTGTAAAAAAATTTTAGAAATTAACCAACAAAATTACATAGCCTTAGCTTACCTTGGTAATATTCGAGGTAATTCGAATGAAGCTCTAGAATATTTGCAGAAAGCAATATCTTATGAACCAAAAAAACCATTGGCTTGGCAAAATTTGGCAAATTATTATGAAGGAAAACAAGGTTTACAATCAAAATTTACACTCTTACACATATATGATGAGATATTAAAATTGGAAATAGATAAAGAAATAGCTGAGGAAGTTATATCTAAAGTTGCAGAGATAGGATTTGCCCTCAAGGATTCCATGTCGCTTTGTATCCTTATAAATTATCTTTCTACAAAACCTGGACAGTACCTGTATAACTTCACTGAATTTCAGTTATTAGAGCTTTTGAACATTAATGTAGCACATGACGAAGAGCAATTATCAGTAATAACAAACAAGATCTCAGAAAATGTTATGAAAGATCCTACAAATAATTCAATTTGTATTTTATTGGGAAAAGTTATGCTACTGAATCGGAATTTTGTTCAAGCATTCGAACAATTGACAAAGTTGCCCTTCTTTGCATCTAATGTTTTATTTCGTATGTGGCTTTGCCGATATATGTGTACAGTCTATGCACAATATGAGTCGTTCTGGGGAATTGATATAGAGAAGTACTATGATGATATAATACAAGGGAATGCAAACTCCAAGTACCCCCAACTATTAAATAGTATGATCTTATACAATAACAAAAAATATGTTGATGCATATGTAGTTTGTAATCAACTTGTAGAATATGAAGAAGCTGGAGTAACTGAATCAATTTTCCTTATAAAATGTACATTCAAGACAAGGAATTGGGCTATTTCTGAAGTACTTGCTAAAATTTTTCTATCATATTCAACAGATTTTAATATTACACTGGAATTAAATAAATTTCTATTTCTGGCTTTAGCACAACAAAAAAAATGGCCTGAAGCAATAACTGCAGCTAGAAATGTACCCCATGCTGCACTACTTGTACATGAACAAGCAATGCTTGCAACCTGTTATATAGAAAACAAAGAAAACAATGAACATTTAATGAATATTTTACAACCAACAGCTTACTTTGTACAACTTAAAGCTCTGGCTCTAATGATAGATGGAAAATATGTGGAGTCGATTGACATGTTACAGAAAGATGCCGTGAACCCTATTAATCTATTTTACATTGGTAAGTCATACTGGCTGTTAAAGCAGTATGAAGTTGCATATTCACACTTCATCGAAGCAGTGGTGCTAGATCATAACTATGCTGATGCGTACTACTATATGGGAAAGTACTATGAAAAATTTAGGTTACAATTAGCAATGGCCAAAATATATTATGAAAAAGCTCATGAGCTGGACTACACAAACCCCAAAATTCTGAAATGTTTGAGTGATATTTATTTGAACTTGAATCTAAAGGAAGATAACTTTCTTTTATTAAGGAATGTTAATCATCTTGTCATAAGTCTTCCATGGCTGCATTACCGTTTAGCAGTTTATTTTAAAGAAAGAGATGAATTTAAGTCTTCTATTATACATTTTGAATATGTTGTTGAATATGATAAAAGTGACATACAATCTCTTATATACTTAGCTGAAGCATACCAGTTGGATGAACGTATAAATTTGTCAATAGAATGTTACAGTAAAATCATAGATATCAATCATACTAGAGAGTTATACTGCCTTTCTAGGATTGTTCTTATGCAGATTTCAGCAAAACGTCATCACGACGCACATATAACATATCAAAAGATGATAGAATTGAAACCCAAATGTCCGACAGTTCTAAAAGGAGCAATTGATTTTTATATGAAACTAGCAAAAATGTACACTGATGAAAATCAATATCATATTGCTAGAAATGTAGCACAAAAGTCTGTTAAATACTTAATTACTGCCATTAGTATTAGCAATGAGGTACTTCTATACTGGAAGATGTTAGCTAGTGCTATATTATTAATAGCAACACTACCTCGTGACCATAGCTATCTTCATATAAAATTCAATGAAAATGAAGAATTTGGTAATCTGGGTAGCATATTCATGAAAATTAACATGTTTAAACTGGGCTATTATTGCTTATGGCGCGGGCATTCACTGCTACCGTCTCACATAGAAAAGTACATTTGTCGAGAATTAGCATCAGAAATACACGAAGATGAGGTGTCTGTTCAATTTGCCAAACATATGTATGCTGGTTTTGTAATTGAGTATCAAGAAGAAGTGGGCTACAGGTAGAAGAAACAGGATTCAAGTGTAAATTATTATGATAATATAAAGACTATTATAGTTTAAATATATTATAATTAATTTTAAATAAAATGTATATTTTATGACTATTGTGCAATTCAAAACAAAAATACTACTTTAATTTACTATAGAAAATTCATTTACGGAATTTGTAAACAGCAATTGGCACACATGATTATTATAGCAATTTTAGTAGAACTTATTACAAATTATTATAAATTAAATTTTAATATAATAAAAATGCTATTTACATATATATTTCAAAAAAAGAATGTTGACAAAAGAAAAATATTGTAAGCACTGACGATGGCGACTGGATGATGACGACTGGGATAACGGGTTTAATATAATAGTGCAGTAATTATTTTCCTAATAGCAATTTCAGTAGAAAAGGTTAGTTATATGTAATTCATCAATAATACAATTATTATATATCATATACGAGTAGTTAAATGTGTAAATCCTGGAAACTATGTAGACAAGTTTCAATTTATAATATATGTGTCTATGTATTTTAATCAAATAAATGTGTTGAACTCATGAAAGTAATTTATTTAAATATCTAGCAATCAATAGGTGCTTTAAAAAACCTTTTTCTAATTATTATTGCTAACTCTTAAAATAAACTCTTGAAATAAATTCTTTACACAAAGGTATAGTAGTTTTTTCATTTTTGGGCTGAGCTCATGAAAATTTATGCTTTTTTCCTGAACAGAGGTAATTATAACATGAGATCCCTTAGTAATAACAAAAACAGTAAACAGCAGAATGCGTTTTTATTATAACAAAAAAAAAATGGACTGGGTATAGTACAGAATACATAACTACAAATAAAGTAATCTGAGGCATTTCTATAGTCCATTAAGCTTGAAAAACAAATATCAAGCTTCTTTGCTGCAAAAAGACCGGCATTGCCGTGGTGGTGTTGTGACTTTTATAGTTTGAAGTTTCCTTTGCATTTTCTTGAGTATGTGTTTTTATACACTCGCTTCAAAACGGTGAGGTATATCGTATTCCTTATAATTGTTATTATACCTAGTATTTTGTTAACAAATTTCGAAATACGCTATTTGACTGGTTTTTAAAATCAATTTTATATTATTTAGTAGAGGTTAAGGAGGTCTAGTACATATTTGCTGAAAAATATCAAATTAAAAATTCCATATTTAAATAGCGCGCGAAAACGCTACTTTGACAATATGCCGCTGCAATAGAGTCGGTGACGTCACTTGCCTGTATTTTAATCTGTGGCACATATAATCCAAATACAGTAGGCAAGCGAGGTTAACAAGCAAGTGACGTCATCATAAGCCCGACCAATCAGGAGTGTTTTGTGTCACGTGACAAACATTTAAAAAAATGCATTTTTATTTATGAATTTTTGAATAAATTAATTATTATTTTCAACTTTCGTTAACAAATAACCATTTTTAAACTCATAATTAATACTGATTACAATAATTGATACTTTATTTTTCTTATTGTCAAATAGCCTATTACAGTGTATTCTTTATTGTCTATATATTCTGTGGATCGCTATTAATTTTATACACTGTGCAGATAGAGGTGCCACGCCATATGCCAATGCCAAAAATAATAGTTTTTACTTTTTAAATACCTAATTACTTATTACAGTACATTATTCAACATTACTGAGAGCGTAGTGTATGTATGAATAAAAAAATGTTAGAAACAGTTATAATTTCATAACTTAATTGTCTTATTTGTATATTCGAACATACTATATTTTAAATGCTATCAATAAAACGCCTTCCGACATTATCGGCATTAAAATTTCAGTCAAAAATACAATTGAGAAAAAATGGAGTTGTCGAAACGGAGCTTAATAAACAGTGTTCAACAAATTTTGTTAATTTGTGTAAAACATTATCACTGTTGCACAACATAACGAATAAATCCAGACACCCAGTAAGTATGGGTCTAATTTTGACTTGTTAGGTAAACAATTCACTTTCTATAATAATTTTTATTAAAATTGCGCAATAACATTTTAACTAAGTTAGTTAAATGTAATTAAAATTTAATAAAGTGAAATATTTAACCATTATTTAGATACGTTAAAATTAATGCCTTAGTTTAAATGTTATGCAATCAATTTTTTATATTATTGTGTTATGATTCATATCTAAAATTTTAATCTACGTAGTTAAAGAAAATAAAACAATGGTATAAAATCAATTTTCATTCTTATAGAAATATCTATAAATCGACAGATTTTTTCATTATTAAAATAACACACAAAATATTATGTTTAATAATCAAATAAACAGTTTTAAATAGCTATGAAATTAAATAGACTAACACACAAACTATGTTAATCTGTATGTTTTTTTTTATTACAGCAATTAAAACAGTTCAATGCAGAATTTAAAGCAGCCTCATCTTTACTAAGAAGATCAAATCTGCCCGACCTAAGCTCAATCATTAATAGCACAAATGTTAGAAATCTTCATACAAGCTCATCCAGGAATAACAACCAGGAAAATAAAAATGATAAGGTGCTTAGAAGTTATAGTAAATTTCTCAAGATTATTGAGATTTTTATTTTGTTAGAATGTTGTATATATATCATCAAACATCTTTGTATGAATAATATAAATTAATTTTTGTTTTTTTTTTAAAGGACCAAAAAAAAAAGGAAAATGAAAATGCTAATATACCATCGCTTGTAATGAAAGCATTATTTTGGATGCTAACAACATTCACACTTATAATCCTAAGTTCATTCCTTCTGCCTGGAGATAATACACAAAATGAGGTAAAATTAAATAATTTATAGTTATTTTGTGTGTGCATGTTAAGTCTACATTTTTTTAAATTGATAACTTAATTTTTGTGATTAGTTTAAGTGATTCCTGGCAGACATATGTTTAACTAGGGCCACCCGAGCTTTGCAATTAATTGATAAAGAGAATTATTTGATATAAACATAATTTATCTGTTTTAGCACTCACATATAATGTAGCTTGTGAATATTTTTTAGACTTGGATATTTAGTTTCCAAGATTACCCCTACAAACAAACAAATTTAACCTTTTTATAATATTAGTACAGATATAAATTCAATTTGAAAGTTTGCATTTCTGCTATGTTTTGTTTTTATTTTATTCTAATTAAATGGCAAAAGAGGTGTAAGATTATTTTCATTTACCTATTAAATAAACATATATTATTATTATTACGTCAAAAGTTTGGCTATTCAATATATTTAACCCAACTAAGCCAATTAATATTGACAATGTTTTTTGCCTATATGTAATTGTTTAATGCAACACACACACACACACACATCTGTGTGTTGCATTTTCCCAACTACATGTTTTATACTTGTATAATTATGAATGTTTTTAGTTTATCTGTACCTATCATATTTTATAAGTCTAAAATATATAGAACATCAATTGGATTAGAAGTTTTATTGGAAACAAAATGTTTTTCTTTAAGTTAGTTATTGATTTGGCTATATATTCTTATATTTGTTCTTTTTAATATGTATAATAGAACCTATATAGGTTCTTGTTATTAAAATAAATTTTCATAATACTTCATAATATATTTCTTATAGAGGACTTGAACTATGTTACTGCCATTTGCGAATTTTTTTTTTACTATTTTTCATTAATTGTCAGATATTGTTTGTGATTTGTAATTATTACTTATTTGCAATGCCTTCTTACTTGTATCCCAAGATCTGTCCGAGGATCACATATATTATATAGATCAAATTGGCAAACCTTCTAAAAATTAGAAATTTGCAAAGTTTTAATAAATAAATTAGGGAATTTAATCATTAATTGCACTTTCATTTGTTCAAATACATATTTTATATATTTGGTAAGATGTCAAAAAAAATGGTTTAGAGCAACCATGTTATCCGGAGATCCAGATGTCTTCAAAATAAATCAACTTGGTTGAAAATTAGATCAGAATACTTCCATTTGTGATATTATTTTATCCATATCGTAGTCATTCATTTCTCATGAGCTTTATGTCTTTTGCTGCGACCGCTTCTGCTGAAAGTTAAATATGATATTGAATAAACAGTACTTGCTTAAAATGAAAGAAATATAATTTAAGACTTAACTTAGTCAAGTTTAATATGTTAATATGTTATACAGTCTGTGTGCTAATTTAATATTTAATAATCCATTTAACGAAAGTGATGTTTTATATAAATTATAAAGGAATAATATAAATTAATTTAAACATAAAAGTATAAAATTTCATTTACTGTGGTGATGATAAAATTTTAAGCAAAGGCGATTTATTTATTTTTTTTTGCATTTTATTTATCTTGCAGTTAATTTGTAAATTTATAAGCTTGTTTTAAAATATATATTTGTTCTATTCAGCTCATACGGTACGTGTCATGGAACGAGTTTGTCTATTCAATGTTATCAAAAGGTGAAGTGGAAGAAATAGTAGTTCGACCAGACTTAGAAATAGTCACCATTATTCTATATGAAGGTGCAGTTATTAAAGGAAAGAAGGTATGAAAACTATATATTATTTAATCTACATAAATAGTATATCAAGATATTATTTAATCTGGGTGTAGGCCACTTCTATGCTTACCTAGTAAAAAATATACATTTGTTTATGGTTATTTTAAATATAAACAAATTGTTTAAATTTATAGAGTATTAGTGTATTGCAAATTTTACGGTTTTATTCTTTGTAACATTATCATGCAGTATTGATTATTACTCTTACTTAAAATAAACAATACACATTATATTTTCAGTTTTGTAGGGACCCGGTGATTAAAAATGCAAATTAATGAAAAAAATAACCTAATTCAATTACATATGTATTTTGTCATTATCATTTTAGACAACACACCGGGTCTATCACATGAACGTCGGCAACATACACCGCTTCGAAGAGAAACTGCGTGAGACTGAACAAAGTATTGGCGTTAAAGAAGGTAAGAAATAAAATATTCGTATTAGAAAAATAACTTACAACAGGTCAATATAAGAGTTCTTACGAAAATACATTTGGCGTGATGATTATAAAAAAGTGATTTTGCTATTTTTGCTGGGCAAATATTTTCCTCTTATAATCCAATACTTTTAATATTCATGGATGTGAATCCATGCTATAATTTCAAAAATAAATATTATTAGAAAAGTAAGTATACTAGTATATTGTATAATGAATAAATAACATCATTATTTAAACCGGGAATATTTAGTAGAGCATACTTTTAGTGGACTTCTGTCATTTAACTCAGTGTGCGTGTGACTACATAGATACTTTGAGCGTAGCCATACAACTCACACGAGCAGCTTATATTGCATACTTGTGCTGTAATGATTTCAAAAAGGATTGGGTCAGGCCATCTTTCATTGAACTATCTATATCACATTTCGCATCTCGAGGAAACTTAAAGAACAGAACAGAGAGAGCTGCAATATAATTTAAATCTACTGGATACCGGTGTTTTCGAAACTCACTTAGTAGAACTCATGATATTATCAATATATATATATATAACCCTATCAATATAATTCTCAGGAATAAGTTGAAGAAGTAAAATATATTATAAGAGAACAACAGGACTGATAATAGTCTCGTAATTGAATAGAGAAATAAAAAAGACTTAATTATATAAATTCTATTATACAGGTGTTCGCGTAATTTACGATAGAAACGGCAGCGTTGCTGGTAAAATCTTCACTACACTGCTGATCGCGGCTGTCATATTATCATTCTTGTATTCTACGAAGACAATGAAGATGAATATTAATATAGGCGGATTTGTAAGTAATAACTATAATATGGTATTTACTATCATATATTTGATTAATATTTACATGGTCAGTTGTATAATCTTGATATACGTAAAAAGAGGTTACTATTATTGGAGGTTGTATTCCTAAAAAGAAAAAAACGTATATATATATAAGTACATCCTTACTTATAGGTACTAATAGGTATTTTTTATAAAAACCTTTTGCATACTAATCATATACAATGGCAATGTTGAATCAGAGATAGCGCAACATGTTTAAGTAAAAATATGAGTAACAGGTTTTAAGGAATGAAAGAGGTTTTTGTTGCCGTGCTATTTTTGAAATTTTAAAAATATTTCCTTTAAAAACAATTTCCTAGCTATAGTAAGGGTTTTTGTCCGGGTCTGTCTTGGTATTGCTAATTTTATTTTATTTTATTTTCATTAGGACAACCAACAGTAGATACAATATCACATCCAAAATAAAAAATAAAAAATTACATTTCAAAATTATCAAGACAAAAGTTCTACTACTTACAGGTAGTCTCATCATGCATTATCATATTACACAATGTAACTATTGAAAATATGATTTCAACATAAGCATAATAATTAAAAATTAGAAATACAATACATTTTTAAACTATTATATAATAAATAATAATTAATAAGATAAACTATATGATTAGAATTGAGCACAAATGAAATTCTTTATTTTTCGATTGAATTGAGGTCGACTATCGTGACATATGTCTAATTATTATTTCAATATTAGCTTATAATATAATACTTATTTTTTTTTGTGTGCGATTATTTTACTAACAGTATTCTCATGTACGCCTAATTAAGTAATTAATTTACAGAGCCAGTTGAGACGTGCGAAGTTTACCCTCGTGGACTCGATGAGCGGGCAAGGCAAAGGAGTGAAGTTTGAGGATGTAGCTGGTCTAAAGGAAGCTAAGATTGAGGTTATGGAGTTTGTAGACTATTTGAAGCGACCCGAGCATTACAAGAGTCTTGGGGCCAAGGTAAGCATAAATAGTATAGTAGGATCAATCTTATACAAGTCTTATACTAAGAAAAAATGTATCTATTAAAAATAATGTAATAATTAATCTTTCTTATTGTATCTGTGATACATAAATATTTTATATAACATTTTATTTTAGATTATATTTCTAATAAATAGAATAGATAAAAATTGCAAATGTAATTTACTGCAGGGATAAAAAATATGTAATTACTCTTTGATTTATTTATTTTAGAACCTTTTCATTTCATACATGTACTATGTAACCAGCATAAATTGAATTTTATTTTGTAGGTACCAAGAGGAGCTCTACTACTTGGACCACCGGGCTGTGGTAAGACATTGCTAGCTAAGGCAGTGGCCACTGAATCTAATGTACCGTTCCTTTCTATGAATGGTTCAGAATTCATTGAAATGATTGGTGGACTTGGTGCAGCAAGAGTCAGGTAAATCGTCTAGTTAAATTTAAACAATTAAAATGCGGCGGAAGACACTTTGGTATTTATCGAAGATTTTTAAAAGACCAATTGTGAACATTTTCTTTGTCCATCATACCGAAGTATCATTTTCTTTTTTATAAAAGTTTCCACTTGTATGGTCAAAGAATGGTCCACACACTTTGAAATGATTCGGGGTCCAAACAGTGGGTGTTATTTCGGCTGCAGCTTGAAATTTAAAACTAAAATGTAATTTTGTTTCTATTTAAGAAATCCTGAATACATAAGTTTTTTAAAGTAATTACTAATTAAAGTAATTTTTAATCAATAGTTTTGTATATCTTATCTATATATCTTCAACAGGCACTACCTGATGGTCAGTGGTCACCGCGTTCCTTAGACATATTAAATAAGAAATATTAACCATCCCTTACATCTTCACCAAGCTCGGAAGCTGAAATGTTATCTCTTTTATGTCTGTTACACTGGCTAATAGTAGTAAGTGTTGTTGTTTGGCGGCAGAATATTTGATGAGTGGGTGGTAATTAAAGTTACGATACCAAATTTTTATGTATACCGTTATTCTGCCCGTGCGAAGCCGGGATGGGTAGCTAGTACTATACTGTGAACATGTTTTTACTTATTTTGTAGGGACTTATTCAAAGAGGCAAGTTCCCGCGCTCCTTGCATCATCTACATCGACGAGATGGATGCAGTTGGTAGAGCTCGATCTACTGGCGCTTCGTCGTTTGGCCCGGGTGGTGGGGAGGGAGAACAGACCCTGAATCAACTTCTAGTTGAGATGGATGGCATGAAGAGCCGTGAAGGAGTCGTTGTATTGGCTTCTACGAATCGTGCCGATGTTCTTGATAAGGTATTTTCAATTTCGATCCCGAGATCAGAGATCTTTGCCCAACGTATCACGGTTTGAATTTTAGTGATTTCTGATTCAATTCTGGCTTTAAGAGACGGGGTGTTAACAATTTAGAAAAGGAGTAGTTTAAAATTGAGTGAGCAAGTGTTATAACATTCACTAAAGAAAAATATCTACTTATAACAAAATAAAATAAAAATATCTCTACTTAAAATAACTTTACTAAATACCATCAGCGCTGTATAGATCTTTATTTACTCAAGAAGGCGCACCTGCGCTACATTTTTTTTTAAATAATCTTAACAATTACGATCTAATTTGTGTTTTTTTTTGCTGTTTACTCTAAGTCGTCTCTCATAGTACACCCGCTCATGTTAATGCACGCCGATATTAATTTAACGTTTCGCATTCGTGAATAAGTTTAAAACTATCGGTCTAAATAAAACCTTGTGCAATTGCTGAATGTGTATCTACCTTAAGGGTTGGTGTAGATTTTAATGAAAGATCTTTATAAAAGACATTAAATTTTCCTCTGCAGGCCTTGCTTCGTCCCGGTCGTTTCGACAGGCACATACTGATCGACCTACCGACTCTACAAGAACGGGAGGAAATATTCGATAGACATCTAAAGAACATCGTTTTGGATAAATTACCGCCATACTATGTTAAACGGTAATATTTTATTTTTTTATATGTATATATGATATTGTAAAAGTAACAACTGCTGAGCTAAGGTTTCCTCTTGCTTTTGAGGAAGTTTGGAACTTGTTCTACCACGCTGCTCCAATGTTGTATGGTGGATACACATATAGCATGATTTCATGAAATTAGACATGCTGTCTCTTACCGCCGAGGATGCGAAGTATTATAATTACATTGAAATTCAGTGGTGGTATCCTGGTATTAAAGGTTGTTAATTTAATTTTTACTTTTGTATGAGGTCGAGAACCTTGAATATAATTCATGGCTTACATTTGGTTTGGTGTCATTCGTGACAAATCAACTTATCTCGATATTTTTTTCATAATGACTACAATGTTACTTTATTCAATTACAGACTGGCCTATTTGACGCCCGGCTTCAGTGGTGCGGATATAGCAAACGTATGCAATGAGGCGGCACTTCATGCGGCGAGATATAAACAGAACATCGTCAAAGCGGCCGACCTGGAATACGCTGTCGAACGAGTTGTCGGTAAGTTGGAAATATATATTTCATTGTATGAGAATTAAAATGACAGTTGCTACATGATGGTGAGTTCGTTCATACTCGTCTTCATTATAACGCGTCTAATTTACTTATATATAAATTTTCTTTGTATATCTTCTTATCCCATTCCTGGACTCTGGGTTAACCAGAATATAGGGCCCTCGTGGACGTCCTTTTGACATTTTTACCTAACATTGCAAAAATGGTTTTGTACATCTAAATCCCCTTACCAAAATTATCAAAATTAATTTCAATATAAGCACATGCCCCGTGTACCCTTATTATTAAGTCGGTACTGCCGAAAAGTTACTATAAAATTAAAAAAATATTAATAATGTAATAATTAGTAACACCATAATTTTATAACAGAGAGCTGAAATACCCTAACATAATAATCTTATTAGATATAGAAGCCTGATGGTCGAGAACTTGAATAACTAATAATATTCTTTATGGGCTATTAATAGTTTTAAGTGGAAATACGTAGTATACTGGCATAGTATCGTATTATAAATAAAGAGATATTAGTCAAAAACTGTTAGTAATGCACAATATAGCTGAGATATTAAAAAATCGAATGATATTCGTAAATCAAAGGTTTGTTTGTTTGTTTGTTATCTTTATGTATTCTTCAATTGGAATGAGCTATAAATATCATGAAACTCAGTACGAGGTGCTAATATAATTATAGAAATATCATGTCAAATTATCAACTTTTCCGTCAGCCAGTTAGTAAAAATATGTAATTTTATATTGTATGATATACTCCTCTGTAATTTTTTCTTATGACATAAATTATTATCAGGTGGGACGGAAAAACGTAGCCACGCGATGTCACCAGCGGAGAAGAAGATAGTGGCATACCATGAGTCCGGCCACGCTCTAGTTGGATGGCTGCTTGAACACACGGACGCACTCCTGAAGGTCACGATAGTACCCCGGACTAATAAAGCGCTTGGGTTCGCTCAATACACCACCTCAGATCAAAAGTTGTATTCGAAGGAAGAGGTAAGAATTAAAATCAGTGTTATTCATTCATTAGTTCTTGAAATGACTTCAAACAAACATACGGTAATCAACAATTGTGAAATTATAGCTTACTTTTTGTTGGTTACTTTATTGGATAGGTTGTTCCAATTAAGTGTGAAAAATAAATATGACCTCTAATAATTAAATACGAGATTTGTCACTTGTTGTAAATTTAGCATTAAATCTTTTATTTTTCAAATATCATAAACTCATATAGAAGGCAAATACGTAATGAAATGAATAACATTTAAAATATCATTAAACTTGATTTGCGATAATTCAGCTGAGTTAAAAAACGTATGAGACAGTAAAAAGTATATTCTAAATATTAAAAATAGAATAAATAAAAAATTGTTTACAACCGGCGAAGATATTGATCTATATTTAAAATACACACAATTAATTCACTTTATTTGGTTTTCCCTTCCTTATTCCACGATTATTACTTCATTTAAGACCTATTCAATAAAAAAAAAACTACCAAAAACGGTTCACAAGCAGTGAACGGTTTAGTTTCAATATTAATATAAGGTCAATGAATTAGACCCAGTCGCAACAGTGTAAACATATTTGGACAAGAAAATTGTAAGTTATTAGTATATCATACTGTGCATTCTTGTAGCTCTTTGACCGCATGTGTATGGCGCTGGGAGGACGGGCCGCCGAAGCCATCACTTTCAACTCAATAACTACGGGCGCACAGAACGACCTAGAGAAAGTCACGAAAATCGCCTACGCCCAGGTAATACTATTATTAAGTAATATTTAGAACATGTATAATTGATTATTAGAATATAAACTTTGTTACTTTTTAAATGAATTAATTTATTATAATTGAATTCAAATAACAATAGAATAAACCATTTTTAAACCCATACAGCAAAACTTAAAATAGTTATCTTCCATTTTGAAGGCTAAGTCAGCCAGTGTAACTATGGCATACGGTGGATTGCACATTGCCAATGTAAGGAATGGTTAATATTTCTTACAATGCCAGTGTCTAGGAGTGCTGGTGGCCACCTAGCATCAATTGGTCCATATGCCCGTCCGCCACCTATACTATATAAAAAAGAACCTCCTCCACGACATATTTTATGTGGCTCGCAGCACACAAAGAGAGTACCGAACCTTTCTCACTCAATCTACTATGTTATCGAATAACTGACAGAATGAAGACAGGGTGCTTAAATTATAAGTATAAGATCTCCATTGCTGTGTATTGTATTGCTGCATAGTATTTGTGATATTTATTTTATTATTCTTTCTTCATAGAAATACGATTTATTTATGGTTATAATGTATTCAATTGTTTTGTTTCCAGGTGCGTGTCTTCGGAATGTCTCCAAGCGTAGGTTTGGTTTCGTTCCCGGACCTGAAGGATCGGGAGAAGAGTCCTTTCAGTAAAGCTCTGAAAAATCTTATTGATATGGAATCGAAGAAACTAATCGCAAAAGCTTATTATAGAACCGAAGAAGTGCTGAGGCAAAACAAAGACAAACTTAAAACGGTAAGATTTTTAACTTACATATAGAATATGGTATCTTTGACAGTAAATAAACAAGCGACATAGCGGGCGCAACCGAATGGGAGTCGTAAGCTCGAATAGGACTGTTCCTAAGTAACGGACCTCAGAAATAGCTTTATCATAGAAGATATTGATAATGCTTGTTATGTTTATCGAAAAAATGAAGAATTTTTGTTAATATTTATATCTATTAATATATTTTAATATCATCATTCTTTATTCTGTATTAATCACCTTATTTTTTTTAGCAATTCTAATGTATCTCATGTATTACTTACGAAAGTCAATACACAGTTTGAATTTAATAATTGTTTCCAGCTTGCCGAAGAGTTGATAAAGAAGGAGACGCTTAACTTCAAGGATGTTGAACGTATCCTGGGCCCTCCACCATATCCGAGGAAGAAATTCATCGATCCCATTGAATTTGAGAATAACTTGAGGAGTATGGAGAACTCAGCAAAGGCTGATGACAGTGGACCGGTTGGGGCACCTTCAGCGAAACCGAGCCCCCAACCCGAAATGTAGATTTTTATTGTTGTTTTGTTTGTAAGAATACTAATCTTATATCGAATATAGAATGAGAAATTATTAAGGATTTTTAGTTCTACACCTGCTTTTGTCTGCTTTTGAAATAAAATTCTGAGCTAGTAGCTGATATCATAAATGGCGCACTATTAAAAAAAAAGGCTTTTTGCTTTTTTACCATTTGCTGGCAAAATAAAGAGTAACTTAATTTTATTGTATTTTATATCAAATTAGTATTGTTTTATATAGATAATATTTAAAATGATGTTTGGTATTTATAGTAGACAGTAACAATAGAAATAAAAGGTTAAAAAAAAATATATTTTTTACTTTTGTTATGGTTATCATGGTTAGTCTTTTCTTAAACTATCAATAAGTAAATGTAATGTTTCTACATTCAATATATACATTTGAATTTGATATAAATTCGATTACTATCATTGATATTTATCAGTATATATTATACATGTATCGTAATATATTATATACGTAAAAAGACTCAGATGTGTTATCAGCGCTCGCAAACGAAGACTCAAAAATGTTCCAATTGGTTCCGTTTTGCGATTAGCCGCTTTGCGTACAGCTAGGACTCGAGTACTGGTGACAATAAAAACAAATCACATCGAGTCAATACTGATAGTATTCCCAGTACAATGTCGCTTAAATAAAACACAAAGCATCTCATACCATATGTAGATTTTTGTTCCAAGTGACATGTCACCACATGATATAAAACAAAGTCGCTTCCCGCTGTCTGTCTGTCCTTATGAATTATGGGTCTATACTTATATTTTTAAAACTACTGAGTTGAGTCATCTTTAATAGACTGGTGCCTTTTTTACGTTTAAAGAAAATTATTTTTATTACAAGTAATTAGGATAACCGCGGGCATCGATTTGTATTTGATATCAAAGACAATATAATTTAGTTTACTCTGCTTTAAATAAAAAATAGAAATAAAATTAGCATACATTACAATTCGATCATACATGTTAGTGCTACATTATTTGGTTGATATGTTTATTTTCTAAACTTGTTAAAATAATAAGGACATAAACTGAATAAAGTAAATAATGTTATGTAATACGTAAACATTTTTCTATATAATTTATACATGGTTCATTAATAAAAGGCGAGGATTAAGTTTACAGAATACCGCGTGTAGCGGAGAATTTAGTAACGGACAGACTCACGTCGTACTACCTCGTCTCGTGTAACATAGTTAGTGAGCGTTCATTTAATTAACTTCGACCTTTTGCATACAAAACCAACACTTGTAATTGAAGAATATACCTACGCAATTCGTAATGCCGTTACAATTTTTTTTCTATAAATTATGTATGACGGTTTTTATAATTTTACAAATAAAATGAATCTTTGTGTAAGGACTTTTATTGAGTATTAAAAGTTAATAATCAATTAAATATAATTAAAAACAATTGGGGTTTTCAATTACAACAGCATTGGTTGTTTTAGAAATCACTTCGTGGCTCACTCGTGAAATGTTGTAAATTGGCGATTCGCTATTTTAATGCTAGTGGCCTTTAAATGTTATTATTATTATATCCAATAGTGAGGTACCCCAGAAGGTATCTTAACAATCTTTTTGGAGAGGAGAGACCGCCGGAAATCTGCTTGCATCCGGGTGCTTGTTGCGTTTGGCTGTGCAGAATAGCTCTCTAGATAAGTAATTGCTTATGGAGCGCTGTGATGGCAGAGAGGGATGGTAAGGCGAAACTACAAGGGCGATAAAAAATAAATGAAGAATATCAATCGTCAAATCGTGTAAGAATTAATTGCATGATATCTTCAGATTTCAGTAAAACTATGCGCCAAGTACACGTCCAAATGCCCTAGAAATTATGAAGTTTTCGTTTGGTTTACATTGGTATTAATATTGGTATTAATAAAGTGGGTTTTAATTTTTTATTTAGTATATTTAAAATTAATAGCAATTTATTTATGAAAATAATTTAAAATAGATATAAAGAACATAAATTACGGTCGGCAATATACTAATATTATAAAATAATGTAAATAAAAATAAAAAATCGTTTTTTTTCATTATTAATAAATCAATTTTTTATTTTGTAGTTGAACTTGGGAATGGTTATTTAAAATCATCTGATTTATGCTTGAATTCACTTCATCAAAAACTTGATGTCTATGAAATAGGATGGTAATAGAAAGGTAAACATCAATTATAATTTTTGAAATAATACTCTATTTCAACCGTAAGAGGAAAAAAGCGAAATAAATAACATTTGACAGCAAATTGACGCGATATCATTGGTTGAGAGCTTGATTAGTCTATGATATTCACAATGGGTTTGCGCAAATTGGCGTTTCGAACGTCGACGATAATGTTATCGGAAATAAGTAGTTATGTGTAATAGTGTTGTATTATAGATATGTAAAGATATATTAATCATAAACTCTTTGTAGTGCACAATATGGCTGAGTTATTGGCAAATAGATTGAGATATGTAAATCTAAGGTTTGTTTATCTTTTTTCCTACTTCCATTGGAATAGGCTATATATTATTACACGAAACAAGCGTAACTTTTGTTAGTAGGGTTAGTAATTCTATCAAAATTCTAGATATTTAAGTCCGAAGCATTACTTTCCAAACTGTAGTGGATTTTGCTATTATTATTATATTTAGCGATTAGAAAAATATCCACGATATAAGTATTTTTTTAACACGTGACATTGGCAGAATATTTTGCGCTCAATGTAAGAAAAACAAAAAATGAAACAACAATATTGGGGAAATAATTTTATTCACATTCAAGAAAGACACGGAAAATACACCGATTGTCGAAAATATTATATAAGTGGGTATATCAAGAAGGTACACATTAATATTACTACTAAGAAACTACATAGTTGTGTACATTGATAAAGATTAAACATACCTAACAACACAGGTCTACTTCCAATAGTATATCAAATTAATAGCAGTCTTCGAATGTAAAACATTATAAGTCGATCGTAATACATCTTTACCAAATATTATAAATAGATAAAATGCTGTTAGTAAAATTTAAATTCGTTATAGTATATAATATAAAGGTACGCCTGTGTTTCAGATGGTCCTGGAAAGTTAACGAAATCATAATGAAGTTTAGAAAAATACAAAATAAATGAAATAAATAAAACGAAAAAAAAAAGAAAATAAAACATTTATTTTCAAAAGCAACGTAATTACGACGTGTTTTCGCTCGTAGCTGTAACTCGAGGCGACGCCGACATCTCACGGTTACGGAATACATAATAAATCCTAGCAAACGCCTAACCTGCGTCCAATTAGACATACCTTACTCTAGATCGATAACTTACGTAAAACTGCACGCCGTTCCGTCTTAGTCGTTACTATAACAAGACACACTTAGAAAGAGATGTACAAAGTTTATCAATTAACCTATGCTACCAGCGCGAACAATTGTACTTGAGAAAATAAAACTTAAAATTAACTTAAGTAAAAATTAAATTAGAATTGCCTCTCATAAATTTGTGCACCTCAAGTGAACTGAAAATACCACCGTCTTTGTGCCCATTTAACATCTACACAAAACGTTAAAATGATATGCTAGAATATATTTACCTAAATAAGCGAAATAAAATGTACATTCTGCCTTTGACAATTAGAACACATTTGAAACGTTTTACAAGGCTCAAGAAACTTAAAGTAATAGTTTTGACAAGAACTATATTAAACAGACTATCATAAGTTTAAGAAAAATTATAATTAATTCGGAGGTTACCAAAAGTACGTTATATCATCGATCATTAAACGTCTGTTCGGATAACCCGGAAACGACACCTTGTGAGACGTTATATTTTGAAAAAAAAATTAGCTTTAGTGTAATTTTGCAGGTGATTAGCGAAACACATATTTTCTCTTTCTTACATCATTGATTGATATTTGAAAGAAGAGGACGCAACGGTATTTTATTAATCACCTCCTAAACAACACTTATAAGTACGGCCGTATTATATTTTCCTCATAAGACGACATCTATTTAATACTTTGTTTGGTTTGGTAATCAGTCTATCCGAGTACCTGGATCAGTTTGTAACAAACGTGTAATGATCATGAAATAATATTTATACAGATTCGAAATATCAGACAGCAATAAGGACAGTTAACTGTTGTAACGACAGCAAAAACGCACAATTTTTCTTAGCGATACGTGACAATTCATTATTACAAAAATAAACTGTGTAAACATCTCGACGACTGTACCAACTTTTCAAATTCTGTAAAGTCTGGTCAAAATGTCTTAAAAATATATGGACAGTCTTCTGAGAATGTTTTGCTGTCGCTACAGTTCTTAACGATTTCAACATTTAGTCATAAATTATCTGTTATAGAAATAGGTGCTATAATAGTTTTTGTGAAGTATTGGGTATTAATTTTTATTGTTTTGGAACGAAAAGTATCCAGATGGTTCTTTATAATATCGACTCGATCAAGCAAGTTATGTTTTCGAAGATAGAAGAAATTCCAAAGTTTGGATTGCATAATGCCTCGATATTCCAAGCGGTCTATTATATGACAATGAGAAAATAGAATTCAACATTCAATCTAATATAATGATTACATGTAATTTTAAATCTGTTTCTACACATTAAAATAGTAGTAACATGAATTCTGGACCCGATTTTAGTATGAACGTGTGTTGCTCAAAAAAACCAAATTAGCTTGATGTGCTTGAAGCAAAAACGTCTCGATTTCAAAAGGGCCATATTATAAAACAATCGTATATTTTATTGTAATATTTCACTGCGACGTAGAAAATACTTGGATATCTATTTTTCTTCAAATCTTTAATTAATTTTGTGGTCGTTTATACAAATCAATATGATTTACAGACAGTGAAAGGTTATCATTGAAATAAACATAGATTCTTAAAATCGGGTCTTTTTAAAGTAAGATACAAATACTTAGCAATGACACATAATATCTACTACAACACCAATAAACACGTTACCATAGATTTTATACTGGGGTCATAGAACTTGTGAACGAACGTCGAATTGGTCAACTACTTTTTTTTTTAAATATATTTAAGCAACATCAATTAGTACCTGAATCCTCATGAAATACTTTAAACAGTTTAGCTTTCCTAACAATTATTATATTCTGATCGTACCTACAAACATTTGTAGAGGAATATGATGTTTGAATGACGCGGGATGATTGAGATTTTTTTAATTTTAAATAAAAATTCAAAGAGCGAAGGAGTAACGAAATATTTGATCCTAAATAAACGTTGCGTATATATCATTGTTAAACTTTATAACGGTAATAAAATTAAACGATTCATTTTAAATATAAATCATATATATTCCTAATTTATTTATGTATATTCCTAAAGTAGTGTCATACTTGAAAATAATAAGTAAAACTATAAAATAATCTTAGTATTGAGCATTTTCTATTATTAAGTTATCTTTGAATTAAATTATATTTTTTACAGAATAAATCGGAACTAAAATCGAACGAGTCAATGTCTCGTTACCACAGATACATAATTAACAAATGATTATATTTTTGTTTGCAATACAACAATTATAACATTTAACGGCGTCAACATTTTAATAATACCTAAATGTTTTAAATTGTAAATTGTAAAAATAAATCGAACTTCAACAAATTTGATAAGACGTCATAATATAATGAAAATATAATATATAATATATTAATCAACACTTAAGTCTAGTAGAAAAAACTTAACTTACAATTGTGCTAAATTATATTAAAAGAAGGACGAAGATCAGTAACTGAGTGAGGGTGATCGTACTTAGAATATATTAGACTACTAGTGTACTTATAACCTAACATGTCATGTCATGTCATGTGGCTTCGTAAATACTGTTATATTTAAACTAATCTTATACAACATTATTACTACGGTGAAAATCTCTTACAGCATTGGCGCGTCCCAATTGACGGATATCATATGTGATTCGTGACGTGCCACCGTTCCTGATGGAGCCGAAACGGTACTGTATCTAAAGTGTTCATAGTCACAATACTTTGATAGTATGCTTAAAATTCACAATGGATTATTATTATCATTAATATACCAATGAAAATATGACAAATTTTAATGAACATACGATTATAAGTTGCTTTGAATTCGCGCAATTTCAAGACTACCGCCAATTTTATAAGAACTTATTTTATTAGTTAAAGATTGACACTTACGCCTTTTGTTAACAAAGCGAAAATAAATATTTAAATAAAGAATGCAAAATAAGACTAGACGTCGGTTTATTTGAAACTTACTGATTACGTTCCGAATTGCAAGGGAATTATTATAATATTATGATGACTATATTAAACCTATTGTAAAACCTTCATGGAGTCTAAGAATCCTTTACCTTAATGCACAATATTTTATAAAACATATATGAATAAATAGACGACGATTGACATCAATAACATTGTATTTTTTTTATTTTTTTTTGGTTTTTTTTTTAAATATTTTTGTGATTGGATAAACTTTTAACGATAACCATGTAACTACGACTAATTAAATATTGATATATAATAATAACATAAATATAATTTCCACTGAGCAAGGCAGCAGTCCGTTCTCTCTCCCCGTTTTACATTCGAACCTAACTTTCGAACATTTAGAAAACAGTTCGTTTTCAGTTCAATTCCGCTAAGCAAGAAAATTTTGTTATCCTAAATCAAGCTCATGTCTCCTCCATAACAAAATGCTCTACTCAGAGGAAATATAGTCCTATAGATAACCGATGCTGGTTGCTAACTACATACTGTGTGAGACATACCTACGTTCGCTATTACTACTCATAAATATTTAATACAAATACATTGAATACCGACACGAGTCTTTAAATACATTTAAATATCAAGTGATATTTTCTTTTTGAATGAATATGACCCCAGTTCACATTAGCTGTTTTTAAACTTCTGATGCGACGATTGTGGATTTTTAGTTTGAAGTTTTTTTTTTTTAATTTAATGAAACCGATATAGCTGCGATGGCCACGGTAAGTCCATAAATTGATAATCGTCAGTATGTTTTTTTTTTTTTGAATGTTTATTTTTTTTAAATTGGTAATACTGAATTTAGTAATATAACACGAATAGTAATAAATATACTTCATACGTTAACGCCAAAAGGGCGTTTGAATAAGATCTTAAACAGAAGAGCTTAAAACTATGACTATATAACTTTCAAATACTAAAAGTTATTGATTATGAGACTCTACTCCTTGTTTTAAAATTTGGCATTCGCTTTGAATGCTGGGTCGTGTCCGTTAGCGACGACTTCGTGGCCCTCAGCCAACTCGAACAAGGTAAAGAAACTAAACCTAAGTTAGTCAAGAAAGAGATATACTAAATTAATAAATACTTAACAAACGCAAAAAAAAATCAACGCTGTTTATAGAAAACAATTTGTACTAAAACTTAGAAAAAATCTTAAGGAAATATAATTTCTGCACGGTCGTGTGACGTCACGGGTTGCAAGACCAGCTCTACAACCATTGAGATGGCAGCACTAGCGCTTGTGAACGCTGGCGTGCCGCTGCAACGGTACAGTGTACTGTCGTGAGAGGGCACCAACGAAGCACACGCAAGGGACCAACCCTAGTACGTGTACTCGCTAGAGGGCACTGTCACCGTTGTGTCACCGTAAGTGTGGTATCCTCAGGTCATGTCTCTTCTTTAATAATTATATATTTCCGAGAGAATTTTGTCGATTCCGTGAAACATTAGCCGCGCATACAATGCGGGCGCGATTTATGTATTTACTTCTTTTCATTGGTTTTTGGCTGTTCAGAGGTATTATATACCTGAAAAGAATAACAGAAGCTTTATTTATTTATCTATCTTTGATGGTAAGGGATACTTATAAAATAATAAATAAATATATGCATGCCATTGCGACAAAAGCTAAGTTAGAGTAGGTATTATTTTGGTCTTGACATTCATTGAGTTCTTGTGATATATTTTTTTATTACTTCATTTTTCCGTCTCAATGAACGAAGGCCCTTATTAAAGGCTCCAAAAGACAGAGCTAAAAGCGTTAAACAGCAGCCTTCTTAAGACAGTACATCATGCAAAGCTAAAAAAAAAAAAACATCGACTTAGCACCTGTAATCACCTCAACGGGCAAAGAAGCCCTGCGTGGCAGATGTTGCATCGTGCGTTCCTGGACGCTGTACGTCGCTTTAGCGAGCCACTGTTGGCAAGTACCGATGGCACCCGGCTTTCGCCTGCCTCCGTTTACGCTGTGACGCAAGGCTCCTAGTGATGTTAGACCCCGCAGCTCGGAGGGCGCCACTGGGGCTGGAGCTGACCCGCGGCGGCGAGACCAGCAATCCTTGCTAGAGAGCGTGCGACGCAGCAGCTGAGGTATAATTTCACGCATCTTTTTCTCTTTTGGTGCTGTGAAATAAATAATTGTATTAATTCAAGTATTAGGCCTTTAAAGCCAATTCGATAAGTATTTAGATACAAAAATGTATATGTAAAGGATCTGGGGTGAAAAAAATAATATTATGTGCTATTGTAAATGTCAAAAATTCTTGTGAATAACTTGATTATGATAAAAAGAAAAACTGTTATATTTAAACAAAAGGAGAGATTTTTTTATGTAACTTACAGTAGGCAATAGCGTCGTTCGGCATGGACTTCCTACGACGAAGCAGTTGTTCAGACGAGCTAAGCTGTACCGCAGACAAATTGTCACGCAGTTGACTGCCCACGGTGGCAGAATCTCGACGGGAGGCACCCGAAGACGGCTTGACCGTTAGTTTAAAACTCTCCCTTAGTCGGCTGTCAGAATCGTCAATCGTGCCTACGTTAGTAGCATCTGTGGTACCCTTAAATAAGTTGTTTAGCCTTTCTTCCAAAGTCAGCGCAAATTCAGTCGTATTACGAGATGGATAGATGGCTTCCTCATTGCTCGTGTGCATTGGGCGGCTTAAAAGAGCGTGGGTCCGAGCAACGGTCTCCAGCGGAGGGAATGTCTGCTGCCTCACCAATTTCCAGGTTCCGCCTTCTTTGATCACGGTGTTAAGCCGAGTTGCTTGCATGGGCGTAGTGATAGAGGCTATCGACAGATCGGGCAGAAGTTTCTCTGTGCTTAGAACTTTCTCAGCTGAATCAGTGTGTTCGATTTGAGAACGCACGCTTACTTGCGAGTTGATTGAGTGCAGACTACCCACAGTACTTTCGATTCCACTGCGTTCTTTGATCTTGAACCGAGTATCTTGGAACACATTAAGTGGCACAGAGAAACGGCGCAGTTGTTCTTTCAAGCCAATCGGTTTGACGGGATTTAAAGAGCTTCGCCGTAATGGCATCAGAAATTCTTGGCTGTCCGATATATTGGTTCCGGAACATGTTTCCAAATCATCATCGACCATGTCCGCTTCAGATATTTCCGTCTTAGTCTCTTCGGCTATTTCTTGTACAACAAATGACTCCCACTTGGTTTGATTGTATGCAAGGTTCTCCAACATTTGCGCGGAGAGGTCGTTTTGTAGAAAACGATGCCATTCGGTGATTAGAGGAGTTACTACGTACTTGAAAAACCCTGTCGGTTTCAAAACGTTTACATTATTTTAGTACGCGAGCAAAACAAAAATAGGAGTCAGTTATTTTAACTGATCCTTAAATAAAGGAAGTAAATCGTTATAATCAATCGTTATTAACAAATTAATAGTAATTTGATAACGTTGCATAATATCAAAGACGAAATTCCGAAAATTTTCGATACTTATTCAGTATCAAATGCTTCAGAGTAGAATATGAATATATAATTGTTAATTCTAGAAAACATGATGAAATAAAAAAAAAGCTAGAGATATAAATAACATTCAGAATAAATTTAAATTTAATAATATTATTTAATACTAAAAGTCGTATTTACCAGTCTGAATCTTTGGTATCGAAGTAGTATGGCGATCACAAAGCGCGGTCACTGGTAGATTGAGTTTGCGTTCGTAGTCACCCTGGCGGAAGAATTCCTCGCACACCTTCAGGCTCCACTTCCTGCTGATCTCCCATGGCCGGCATGGGTTGGATATGTCGGCGCATTTTAGTGCAATTTGCAGCACAAGGTGCCGATGATCTCTGTTCCTCATGTCGAGGGTGTTGTTGTCCAAATAGGTCTGTGAAATAATAGGCTGAATTAATATTTCAGGAGACTAGAATGTATTTAAGTTTTTCTTACATTTACTTAAGGTTAGAATAAAATGGGTATAAATTTTTCATTAATAAATAACTTAATAATATTTATATACGTAGGAGATAAATTTAAATTGCATGAAACAATTTCGTCAACTTATCTATTTTGTAAATAGAATATTGTTGTTAAATTTCACGAGTAGCTATGAGTGTGCGTTAGCCTGACTGCTGTTTTATCGAATTATTATTCGATGGTTCTATTGATAGGAAATGTTCGAATCGATCTCAGTAGCGTCGATGAGTGTTCCATATTCTATTCGTTTTAGACTAAACCTACATAAAAGCTAATAAAATAATCATTTGAACTTACAAGCGGGCGATTGTGAATCGGTACCGTCATATAAATATTAAATATTCTACATAATACTTTAAGATATTTTGTTTGGAGTTAATTGGAACAATAATAATTATACTATACTAACTGATATCCGCTCCTTGTCTCTGTCGGCTATCGACTACGTCTTTGAAGGAAATATTTAAGTTTGGAAATATTTTACTAGACCATAGAGAGATCAGGCGCAAGACCAACGGCTTTTCAAGCTTTACAACTCTGGACAACCGAGAATTACTTTAGAGAAAAAAACAATAACTATCTAAATGTTAGCCTGTCTCGGGTTTTGTATCGTTGCTCGAGCAAGACGGCAGTGAGGAGAAGGATCGGACGGTGTATATATTCGATTTATAAACATACAAAAATATAATTGAGAAGCTATGAACTATGAAATGTATTTTATCTTGAGAGTTAATAGAGAGAATATGAAAGCAATAAATACATCATAGTTTGTTAAAATATTTTAAAGATTAAAACAATAAATTAAAAAATATATATATAGTGTTGCATTTATTATAGTTTCATTACAATATACACAGTTCTAGCTGTAAACTGTCCAGTCGATGACCTTTATTTTAATAAATACTATTTTATTTAAAGCTTAGGGACTGCGGCTCCCCAGATGGCACATCATTGTGATTAACGACCTGATGTACTAAGTCTAGGAGATTGGAATTAACTAGGCAAACTGGAAAACAAGCGTTGACCGTGTTTTTATTGTGTGTATAACCCAGTTTCTCAATTTAGGATTACTCCGAGTATGAGCAATGATTGATAAACATCGAGAAGAATTTTTGGGTTACGCTAGACCATTATCGTAAAAATAACAGTTGCCAAGACAATTTCTAAGGGGAGAATATGAGCGATTAAATTAATATCGATTATTTAGAATATAGATATTGTAAGCATGGATATATATTTTAATTTCAATGATAATACAAATTTCGAAGTGTAATACGAATATTTATGCCCGTGGAAATGTTTATCTATGCGCACACGAGATTTAATTGAATAAAAAAAAAATATATATTTGATTTTTTGTAGCAATCATTATCGTTCTTCAACTTCGAAATTTGAAGTTAACGTTTTTTTTTAGTGTCCTCTTAAACAACAATTTCTGTGTTGACAGCGTTTGAAATTCTTCATAATGGTTTAGAGAATATATATATATACATTATTTATAATTATATATTGAGACAAAAGGTTAGCCGTTTGTCAACAAAGCGTGTTAACAAAACAAAAGACGACGGATTTAGTGAGATGAAGTTCGAGTGATTTAGTTAACTGGTTAATGATTTACTTTTTAAATATTAATTTAATATGATAAGTTAAATGGAAAAATAATATGTGTCTCAATCTTTTGTATATGACACTTTTGTGCAAAACGTTTCCACTTTTATTGACACGCACTTTTATTTATTTATTCATTGCACTTATAGCAATTTATTGTAATTAAAAATATATATATATATTGAATAAAAAAATTTTAAATACTAATTTCAGTACATTCGCGTCGTAATTAAAAACGTCAATTTATTGAATCTGTGGGAATAAACTATAGCATTGATGTTCAAATCCAATGTATGGAAGTAGTAATTACTATTAACAATCATCTAATGAAGATTATTCAGCAACTAATTGTATAAATTCGAATCACATTACTCTTTCGATTATGAACCACGCAATTACCTCTCATTGTTCAGCATAAAATTGAAATTCTGGTTTAATCAACGATTACTAAGTTTTGATAACATACTGTCAGGTGGTCCATTTGTCAGTATAGTTTGCCCTTCAATACATAGCATGAAACAAAGTCGCTTACCGCTGTCTGTCCCTATGTATGCTTAGATCTTTAATATTACACAAAGGATTTTGTTGCGGTTTTTTAAATAGATAGATTATATTATATTATAATTGAATTAATTAATAGATGAATTATAGACCAAGAGGAAGTATAGAAACACTGATAATTTTAGAGGTTTCTCAATTGATGTTGTAAATAAACACATTTTTGCGCTTACATTGCAAACGCTAGCTGAACTCTACGAGATAGATCAAAATAATGTACTACAGTATTGTACAACTTAAAAAGGTCTTCAAAAAAGTCTGCGATGGTATCTATCTCTTAGGGGTAACCCACAATAAACATTTTTATTCTTTACTTTAAACAATATGGCCCTTTACAGCATGTAATTTAAATTAATATTTTCGAAGATATCACAGATTTAAAATGCAGAGCGAGAATAGCATAGAATAACAATTTACTTGGTGGTAGGGCTTTGTGCAAGCCCGTCTGGGTAAGTACCACTCACTCATCCGATATTCTACCGCCAAATAACAGTACTCTGTATTGTTGTGTTCCGGTTAAAAGGGTGAGTGAGCCAGTAGTAGTGTAATCACAGGCACAAAGGATCTTAGTTCCCGAGGTTGGTGGCACATAGGTGATGTAAGGAATGGTTAATATTTCTTATAGCGTTTTGTATTGTCTAATGACAAAAAAGCAGTTAACGTTGTAAGACATTCTGTAGTATATTTAGTATCAGCATTGCACCCGTGCGAAGCCTGGGAGGGTCGCTAGTTATAAATAAAATAAATAAATTTATTCTAGAGAACGAAAGACTATCACGAACGTAGTTAAAAATACCTTCCATGTACGAAAAGATCCCATGAACGGATTTGCATGTGATACTCATCTCATTCGTAAACAAAGTACACTTTATTAATAGACTATAAAATTTTTTTTCTCTAATATTAAGCAATTAATTGCTTGTATTCAAAAAAAAAAGTTTCTTTTTTAATAAACAGCAGCTGTTGACAAATTGCACCGAAAGGTTTCCATCGTATAAATTACCATGTAACAAATACCTCGTAATAAATTTAACTTTGCATTATTGATAACTTGCTTTCGTCGGACCGCTAAAAATCAACGAGGCGCGTACCATGATAAATTACGATAGACACTGTGGTCTCGGAGCTACTATTATTGGATTTATTAATGGTCAGTTGATCAGATTAACTGATCGCTGCTTTGTAAACGTTTAACGAATTTCATATATCGTTTGAGAAAATAATCGAATGACGTCACGAGTTATATTTCTTCGCCATAATTCTGTAGTCTGGCGCAATAAGGACCAATATCAATAACCCTTACTTTTAATAAAATAGAAATGCTGAACGGACGTTGGTTGTTTTTATGACAAGTGTCTTTTCGTAATATTGTTGGAGACAGGTTGACACAGATATATTTAGCATTTTTTAAATTATTTGGCAAATGTCAAAATGTGGTTTAAGTTTTATTCAAGAATGTACATTAGTCTTGAACTCTTGTGCATATTTGTTTCAGATATTCACATGTTTTTGGTATAGGACAGTATGTAAATGTTTTAGGGTACAAATTACAGTATTTTAAAGAATGTACGAAAATGTAAAACAACAAAAATTTATTATCATATATATTTGATTCCGTTATTCAGAAAATGATTATTCAGAATAGGTTTTTTTAAATCCATACCAATTTTCTCCTTTTCCTAAACCTTTATAGATTTTCTTAAAATATAATTATTTTGATATCCGTGTCTTCAGTAGAAAATTATTAGACATGACGGGCCGACAATAGAGTTACACTATTCTTGTCTGCGGAACCCAAATTGAATCACGTCACTCAGGTATTTATAGAATTCTTACTTATTTTCGTTTTTTCGTAACTCTGAAACGGAATGGCTTCGAGAAAACCGCTGATGAAGAAGGCAGACAGGAGAGGAAGCCTGGGTGTTACATTTATTCGATACTAATAAATCAGTTACTAAATTCCTACTGGTGGTAGAGCTCTATGCCTAGTTGGTCCCAGTCATCAGATATTCTAGCGACAAACATACACATAAACAATAGTTGCTGTGTGCTGATTTGACGGATGACTAATCCATTATAAACATCAAAGGGACCGAACGTCTTAGACCTTATCCGTGAACTAAAAATAATTAAATTAATACTCATTTCTATTTAGGTCTTGGTGAATATTGCGTCAAAATCCATCGTTAGTGTGGAATAAGTTCAAGCGGACGGACGCGTAATTACTGCTTGTATGCGACATTAAAATGATTAATAGAGAAATATATTGAATTTTGAAATAAGATAAACAATCTCACCAGTGGTCGCCCATTGGTCGAAATTCCACCGTAATTAATTGATAGTAAAAATAAGATACATTGATTCGATAGATAAGAAAACTAAGGCTCAGCTGAACGAAAATGTCACAAAAAGCTTTATTCGTTTATACTCGTATCGTTCTGCATCTTTTACCGCATCGAGAATGGAGATTTTTCCGAGGTATTGTTTGTTCCCTGCCACTGAGTTTCATCTTCAGACATCGCGCCAGAATTGCAAATTCCATCCAACAACTTGATGTCGCGTGTTTTTGGCATATTTAACTTAATTTATAGGAGAATCGGAATTAATTAGCGGTTTTATATACGACTTGGGAACCTTTAAAAAAGAACATATTTATGTTTTTATAGGACGACAATGTACGTACAACTACGGTTTGATGTAATTGTCACTTTACATCAGGTGAGCCATCTACCCGTTTGTCCACCATGACCTAGATATCTGTATATACATATATATATAGATCTTATATATAAATCTATTGATCTTAGATGATGCTTCGTTCAATTGCTTCGCTGAAAACACGACGCAGAGATTATCGAGGAGCTCCGTAGTGGCCACATCGTGAGGAATGAGGTATTTAATGGATTAAAGTTATCTTATCTCATCACGGAAAACAATCCATTGAGCGGAGCGTCACAGATCGCAGACAAAACTTACAATACCAACGCGAATACATATTAATTTAATCTGAACAAACAAACAAACAAACATGATATACATATGTAACGCCCTAAATCACAAAGAATACGTAAATTTTAAAACTATTGAATTCGTATAGTCTCGCTCACTGCCTCTTATTTAATTTGTAATTTTTATGATAACCTTTTACTACTAATTATATTATATATTAATATAATAATACCGTTTGTATCCAAAATAAACAGATATTGATTTAATAAATATTAAATATATTGTCAATGAATAAGAAAAGTTAAATAAGTTATTGTTTTTAGTAAATTTAAGTTTTGACGTTTGAAATAAATTATTTTATTTAAAGGTTGCGTTTAAAAGTGTTTGTTTAATTATTATTATAATTAATTATTAATATACTATAAATGGAAAGTTGTGTAATTAGTAATAAATTGTATATAATAATATAATTTATTATTAATTATATTTGTTATTGACATTATTTTATAATTAAATTATTTTAAATAATCTCCATTTTCTTCGGCTTCTGATATAATTCGAGATAAGCATTCTTTCGGATATCTGTTCTTATCTAATGTTTTAATTTAAATCTTGACTGGGACAAGAATTCATTAAAAAATATAAAATATAAGACCACAGTCAGACATTTACAGACACAGAATTTTAAGATAGTGGAAAGGAGTAAATACTAATTCTTATCGGTAGAATCTATATTCCGAACCGGGGGTAGCTTTACATTTTATATGATTTTTAAAAATGGCGAATCTAAAGTTCTATTTAAAGCCTTTTTGAATGAAGTATTCTTTTATTTAGATTTTTCCCTAACCAAATATGCAAGGCTATCTAACTTGTCTCAGCTCTATTAAAATATGAGTTTTAATAAAAAAAACTTCATCCAAGCCAAATTAGTTTAATTTGAATATGCCACTCTTCCACGCGGTCGTGATCGAACAGTAACTATTTTGAATTCTTATTAGTATATACAATGAAGGCCTTAATGTAAATAACTCTTACTAAATAAAATGTTATTGTTTATTCGATTTAGAATTATAATTATCTTAATTAATTTAATGATTGTTTTATTATAAAAAAAGTGTATATAAGTCGCTCTGTCGTTATTCTAACCTAGATTTGACGGGAAATTAATTAGCTCTCAGCTTTAACACAATGCTGTCGCCACCTTTACATGCTAAGAGGAAATCACAATTAAATTTGTTCATAATTAAAACAATACTAACATTGTAACGAGTAACAATTTGTGAATTAATTTCAGGTTTAACGGAAAAAGCTTTAAACTCCAATTATGTATGTGACTATATGTTCTTTTATTGACATATGCTTTCATAAATATTTTTGGAATATATAATAAAATGTTTGGCATAAATCGGAACGTCTTTGAAACAGAAACTTGTATAAATATAATAAATAATTTAAATGTAAAATAATAAGTTCAATATTAAAATATATGTTTTAATATTGTACTTATTAATTATATACATTTATTTATTTAATACTTATTTACAATAATCTTTGAGTCAATGTCGAACATCTGGGAATAAGCCGTTTATAGGATCTGTCGACACGTTACATCTACATTCTACATAAACATATATTCGACTTGTCTATTGTCAAACTATTGAAAGAAATAATACCTACATACAATGTATTCGATTGGCAATCATTCAATTTATACATTGGCCATTCTGAGCAGTAGTCGTTAATACTTAGGGTATTGATCCACTGTCAGAAGATCAGTACCGCTACTGTGCAGTGTGTATCTATACTTTTTATAAAAAAAAGCGGAAAAAATCTGTCTATCAGTCTGTCTGTTATGCTTTCAGAGAGAATTTTATAAAAAATGTTATGAAGCAAATTTGAAACACAATGAAGGGTATTTATACCGAAATCCTACGATACACACTAAACGTAACAAGTAATTTTTCGTCCAAGACTGTAGATTGCAACCTGGGTAGGAACCACTGAATTTTCAGGTGCAAATTAATATTTATAATTCATCGGTGCTCGGCGTTGAAAGATAGTACCGTGAGGAATCTTGCATGTGACTCATGTCTCTTCACCAACCGGCATTGAAGGTACGTCACAAATAAGCGCCAAGCTTTCTTCTCCAAAGGAGAGTAAACCTCAGACCATACAGGCAGTACAGTACTGTACTATACTCGATTTCACTTAAACTGCTTGGTTTTCTTTGGCGTTTGCAAGTGCGACTTGTTCTAGCAACATGAGTACCGCGGCATTTAAATTACAAAATGATATAAAACATAAATTAGACAGAAAACATTCGAATAGTTGCCACGTTTAAAATATTTCGAAAAATTTTGAATACTTCTCTAAGAGATAGATAAATAATCCTAATAATATAACGCGTCAGTTTGTAAGTGAACACTTAGCAGTATCACTGATCACTTCATAAATCGGTACGATTTCATTTGAGTGTGTTTGTGTGTGTTGTGTCTCCGTGGATGATTTGGGTGGGTCCCAGTAGATATAGCTCTGCTTATGGGGCTCAAATTTTTTTTAACAAAATAATTAGGTATTTCAGTCGTACGAAACCGCGACTTTTAGCCAGTATATACAATACAATCATAAACGCCGCGGTACATAATCTTAAAGATACGTCACGCTCGTGTGTGGGTGATCAGCCTAATATAGACTGTGCGGCTCGCGTTGGAATTGCGAAACTGGTTGCGAAACGCACGTTATCTATAGACTACATCCTAAACGAGCGCGTGTGAATGAACTGCTCACGATCTGACATGCGCTGTGTGTCACACGTAAGATAGTGTGCACAACGACTGATGTCTTATTAATGTCACCGCTATCGACCGCGAAGTTTATCTAAAAGAAATTTATTGAAAATTTTAAATAACATAAATTTTGTTCTCTTATAAAATATTAAAATTATATAATAAGTTTCTATTTTATTATATAGTCAGCTTTCATACAGAGTACAACTGTATTATTTATTTTTTACCATTAAAGTTGGAGGACTTTTAGAATATGTTTGTTATAGACAAATATAATCGGCATGATAAACTTAAAATCTGAGTACCGTTCGGTTACGATACAGTAACATCTGTACAGACAAACTGAATTCTAATTAATTTATATAAATACAATTCGTTTTGTTAAAGTACATTTACGATACACTGGCTCACTAACCCAGTATATTGTGATACCTTTGTATTGTTAAGGCAATATATAATAATATCTGATGAATAGATGAAACTCATACTACTACTAATCGAAGTCATTATGAATATTTTTTTATACACCGAAGTATTTTCTTAATTTTTTTTGTTTATGAATTAAAAATGTGCAAACGATTACTCAATACCTAAGTTGTGTGCGTTTTAACATATAATTTTGTAAATTGAAATAATTTTAACATTTTTAAACTTCAAATAAAATCAAATAAAATTTTGATATTAAATAAAAAGATTATTCGTATATTTCTAACAATGAATGATTCATTTTCTAATAGAGATGCAAAACAAACATTAAACAATTTAATCGAAGTAAAATCTTATTTTTGTAATTCGAGTTCCGCCAAACTTAAATACGTATTTGCAGGTTCTCGAAACCATCTGCTTAATACAATTTGCAACAAAGTAGACTAACACTAGAAAACTAACTAGAAAACTATTCTTTGTAATGTTTTTAAGATACTAAATCGTGAATAATGTTTTTAAGATACTAAATGCATTTTTATCAATTTAGGCATATCCTATTTTTGGTATTAAATATAAATATTGCGAATTTAGAATTAATGTATACCATATTTTTTTAGAATTTATTGTCTATGGGATTTAACGTATCACTTAAAATGTATTAAAATTGGGCACACAAAGATGGCTATAATTTCGTTCGAAAAGGATCGAATAAGACCACACGCAATACTTGAATCCATTATACCAATAAATGCAACACATTTTTTGTTTATACCAAAGGAAGGATTTATTTTATGCTCAAAAAAGTATAAATCAGTCTAATTTCGTTCTCACACGTGACTAGCATGATGTATATATAAATGCTAAGTAACGAAAATTTTCTGCAGTGTATCATTTTATATTTTTATGAAGTAGAAAATTGGAGATCGAACGAGTGGCTCGAATATTTAGAAGTGGCCCTAAAACGCGATCGTTTTGTAAATTGTAGTAAATTTCTATAAAAATATGGTCGAAACACAATAAAAAAAACATCTTGCGTAAACGTTTTGTACAATATTTGAAGTTTCAAATGTAATAATGAAACTCAGCGTCTATGTTACGTAACGAGTCGAGTGAAAATACGATAAACATGTGAGTTATGCTTTTATTGAACCCTGAAACTTGTACATTGTAACTCAAAGTATGTGTTATTTTTCATCAAATTAATAGGCAACTATAGGCAGCTAAAGTACTGATGTGTTATTAGCACGATATACTAAACAAAACATTTTTTTGATTAATTACACTAAAAGAATGTTTAAAATAAAAATGTATTGTATTATATTAAAAATATAATATATTTTGTCTTTTTTTTTTATAATATAATATAAGAGCAATCCATTCCTAATTCGAACGAGAAAAAAATATAGTTAACTTTAGGTTAATTTAATTTTAGACTACGGCGGCTAAGCTTAAGTGAGACTAGCCAATTATACATGACTTATTATAGTGCTCAATGTATGTGCGCAAACTCAGGTGCTCTCTCATAACCCGATGGGACAGATAATCCGACACGACTAAACGGAGTCCATATGCGGGAACAACGATTTCACGCGCTTTCTGTATCACGAGAGTGCAAATCTTGCAACTTCTAGAATCCGGGGTCGATCTGGGATTTGAACCTAGGACCTCGAGATCTGCGGTCTTAATTCGAGGTAATATTTTTAGGACTGAGACAAAAGGAAAGAAATATTTTAATAAATGTTGAGATGTTTTTTTATTACCTAACTAAAAAAACAACTAAAGCAAACATAAAACTTATACCAGAGACGCAGCGCGTTTCGGAAGTTTTAGTGTATAATACGAAACAGACAACGTCTTCTAAGCTACAACCAATTTACAAACACTAAACCAGACAACGAGGTCGCAAAAAAGCAAAGCAACTTTAAAAATATTTTTAATTCTTTATTTTGACAATTATTATTTCACCAAAAACATTTTCAAGTAAAATGTTGCCAAGACCATATGACTCACACACTGTCAAAATGTTTTCAGATCTCATGTAGAGCCAAGCTTCAAACTCTACATGGTCTCACTTTATTAATTTTACACCTTAGTCAAAATATGTGGCTGCGCCATTTCTCTACATTGATATGGGCGTGAGATGTAAAATTTATCGACTATTCATTATGATTTATATGAAACAAATTAATTTAATTTAATTTACATAGCATTTATATTTTAATAAAGAAAATGATTGTTGACTTCCGTCATCAAAAAAACTTATAAAATGTTGAAATTCATTCGAAATATCATCCAAGAGAAAGTATTAATGAAAAATTCTCAATTTTAAATATGAATGATAAGACATGTATTTATCCATTAATGAAGAATTAAATTTAATTGTTTTTAGCTTTTAATTTTTAATAAGTACTAGTAATACATATCTAATGTCATTCAAATTAACGTGACAGTCACTAGGCGACATTTTAAACAAGATGGGAAGACAGACATCTGAGGACGAAAGGGTTTAGTTTCAAAATGAGATAAATTATACACGTTTAATTTGCGTCTCTTTTATTCTAAACACGATTTTGACGAGGAACGTGTTTAATAATTAACCTATTGAGCACCTGATTTACGTGTTCGTGTTATTGTAACGTCACTTACGAAAACTGCCATTAAAATTGAAACAAATATTCGAATCGAAAATCAAAACATACAATACCAAGCGCAATTGTATTGAAAAACGATCCTTCGAAATTGCTTTAAATCAATACCAATGTTAAGTTACTTCTTAATAATATTAACTAGGATTTATATTATAATATTAATATATAACGATCGGTTTTTGTGTATTGACATTTACATTGTCTAGTTATGTATTATAACATTTAGTTGTACGATAAATAAGTTTCTTTGACGATAAACGAAATATAGTTTGAGTTCTCAAATATCGAGATTTTATTTGCTGACGTGCAATGGAGCGTGCCTTGCAGTGCCTCTTTAGGTGGAAAAATATTTTTCTAAAGTATATAATTAAATAACTTGGTAAAGGTCTAGTATAAGTGAATATAAACTGATATTATAAATGAGAAAGTAACTCTTACTGTCTGTTGTGATTTCACGGCTAAGCCAGTGAACTGAATTCGATGAAATTTGGTATTGAAGTATGTTTATACCCTTTTTATAACTGAAGCTTACGATCACCTTAACACGAGAGCGAAAACTAATATATTATAGTATTATACAGCAAAGAGCTCGATAAAAAGCTTACATTACACAATAATACAATATCATCATATAACATTTACATATATGATATGATATTTCATTAAAGTATTCTCATTAGTCATGTAGTAGGCATATTCATACCTAGAGTTTAGTAAACTAAGTCTTATCAAAAGACCGAATTGAGAGGTGCAACGACAGGATTCCATTCCTTTGGCGTGCCCGATTTATAATTTGAAACCTTTTCAGAAGTTATCTTCCTTCACAACGCTTGAAAATATTATTTATTTGTTTTTTGTTCGAAACAATCACCGTTATTCGGGTTTTTTGTACAATGTTGATTATAATGTATGCTTATTATGTATGTTTATTATTTATGTATATTTATTGATAAACAAAAAAATATAATAATTTTCAATCGTGATTTAACTTTTCGCCCGCCATTTATACATTTGAAGACGCACGAACCCGAACTAGCCTCTGAGACGAGTCACGGGCCACTATTATTGTACATTGGTGGTGTTATGTCAGAAAGTCATCACTTATGTACAAAGTCATATATTAATCAGATGAACGATACATGCATAGAATACGAACAAAATCAGGATTACTTTTACACATAAAGGCAGCCCGCAACGTGATCATTCCGCCTTAGCTCAGATTAGATCACTACACAAGGCAGTGCAAAGAACTGAGTATTACATTGCGCAATCTGTAATTATATAATTTTCCCCTCATTGTAATAAGAACCTTTTCGACAGCAGGCGACTGCTTAAATTCGAATGTTAGATTTTTATATTGCAGGCAAATATTCGTCTGTTGGTGATGATCAAAATGAGATTTTTCGATATATAAAAGTCGGATAAAATTATTATCATTGAATCAATATTTTATTGGAATAATATGAAATATAAACGATATACGTATGTACATACACATTCAAACTTTATATATAATTATATGTAATTTATTAAAAAAAGATGAAAAACAAATCGAATTTTAGGTAAAGGCGCGATTCGCACTGCATCGCGTCAAATATTTACCGAAGCATACATTACTTACCACGCGAATTAAATCAATAGTGCGTCCACATAAATGTGATTACAAGTATTACAGAAACGTGATAAAATATCGAGCGACTCTTTTGCAGTGTGAACGAGCCCAACCTTAAACTTGAAAGGAACTGAAAGCGAACCATTCACGTGCATAAGTTATAAAGTATTACACCCAGCAAAGACTTTAATAAACGTATATCGTCGCCTTGAATTCAATAAAATGACAGTTTCCGTGACACGAAGAAATATGTATATTCCTACTTTAAAATGCACGTTATTTTTATTTTGTGATACATTCGATAAAATACTGCAATCTGTAGATGATTATTAATAATAATTATATGTCAAAATCTTATACATGCAAGAGGGATAATTAAGCTGAAATTAGAATAGAATTAATTAGATTTATAAATTTATTTTTAGAATTTTTCAATTAATTAATTAAAAATATATAATATTAATTTCAGATAAAATAAAGAAATATTAAAATGACTACATTTTTGCTACGTAATAACATGAGTGAGATTTGAATTTGGAAGTCGGTTAATTAATAAAATACTTCCCAAGGTAGTATCTATCAGTTGTGTTAGAACAAAGTCGAAGCCCGCATACTAGTGTATAAAAATAATTTCTCGCTGCGCCATATACATGGGAAATAAAAATGTGGTCGCCCTTAATCGAGCCTCCCTTTTGATTTCACTTAGCCTTCATACACTATACATATGTTATTAATATATCAATTGTTGCAGCAAATTAATAGGTCTCGCTGATTCAGTTGGGAGTTCTGTTATTATTCATTCACAAATGTCATGTGAAATGTTTTGCAAATTTTTCTTTATATTCTAGGTCAGTAGGTATGTTATACTATTGAACTTTTATTTTAATTAATTAAAATATCACATGTGCAACCTATAAATTTCCTACTGCTGGGCTAAGGCCTCCTCTGCCTTTGAGGAGAAGGTTAGGAGCAGGATTAAGAACTTGTTGTATATTTAAAAAAACTATGTTCCTCATTATCAGGCAAACGGCCGAAATTAGTAACAAAAATGATTTACTAATAAGAAAAAAATTAACTTTGGAGTAAATAACAGCCATAATTTTGGTACATTAAAAATAAATAAACCAATCAATACTGATATTTTAAACGCGAAAGGAACTCTATACGACAATACCACTGAACCGAATTTGATGGAATTTGTTATAAAGGATTGAACTCCAAGAAAGGACATTGGCTATTTTTTATACGTAGCACCCGACGACCATACCCTAAAACGACGCGCGGTCGGCAACTCTTTATAAACAAGATGAGAAGCAGTGTACTCCCTTGTTTCAGAGCGAACATAACGCCCATATCGGATTGCTGTTTAAACAGAGTATGAGTTTGAATAGAGAATGCACATTAGTTTGAGCTATGCACTAATTTTTTTTCAATCCATAAATGTTATCTGAGGAGAGAATCACAGTTAGTAAACCTATCACAATCTGTTTATCATAAGAGATAACGGCATTTATTTTAAATTACATTATCATAGTTAATGAAGTTAAAATCGACTTTATTTATTTTATGAAATTAGTCTGAATGTAGTAGATCGTCCTCTTATTTAAACAAGGATGGTACTAATAGGATTAAGTCTGTAATATAATCAGATTCCAGAATATCGGTGCTTCTTGAATGCGGTTTCCTTCGAACGGTGAGAATCTATAGACATTAGCAGATTCCAATATTTGTTTAATAAATGGTCTTCCTTGTATAAAATACATTTGGTAAGAGGTTTAAATAGTTTAAACCATTATTTGAAATTATCAGTTTTATCTTTTATATATGTATATTGTATATGGTTGATAGTATGTGAAACAAAGTTAATAACAAATTATACTTTACAACGTCAAGACAGCGATTAAATCGTCATCTCCTAAAATATAACTTACCTTAGATTGTAAATTTGCAATATGTGTAAGATAAATAAATATAAGTCTTACGCAAATTAACAATGTGATCAAAAATCTGCCTTATTAAACTGTTTGTATTGAAATTCTCCGACTGGAGTCGATAATTAATTGCAGCTGTAAGTTATATTACTAAACTAAATATATTAGGAAATACATAAACTATTCTGCATTGTCGAACTGAACTTTAATTAGAAACCATAGCCCGACAATGTTACCAGTGATAGGATGTCAGTTATACATTGGTATGTAGCACATATGTATAAACAACTATGTATACATAAATTATTAATCCGCAAATTATTATCATATTTTTAATGATTATTCCCATCTATATAATATTATCATTCATATTGATGACCGTGTCTTTATATAGTTTTATGTTATAGGGCGGGCAAAGGACCCTTGTAGTTCCTATTACGTTGACTCAGCAACCCTTCAAATCAGTGCACAACAATAATAAGTTTTGTTGTCTGGCGGTAGAATATATGGTGATTGGGTGGTACATACCCAGACGGGCTTGCATTAAGCCAAGCGCCGAGGGTGTCATGTTTAATTTTATTTTCTGCCATTCTCTTTGAACATTTGTTACACAGCCTTGGATTCGCACAAAAAAAGAATTACGCGACGTAACGTCGCACCATGGTGCGCTTTATTCAGTTCACGCGCATGTGTTCCGTCTCCATGAGCGTATGCATGTGTCAGTATATTGTGAGTACATTGCTTTCGTACTTAAATTTTAAATATCAAAGCAAGAATGTTTATCGTATGTATAATTACATGATAGCTAATATTAATTTGATTTACATAAAAAAATATTCAAAATCAATCTTGAAAGTTTCGACGGATTCATTTCATTGTGTTATCGATAGTACTATAACAGGCAGATGTTAAGGTTTAATATAATTTTTATTTTTTTTTTAATTTTAATGACCTAACATTAACATCTTATTTAAGAAGAAAGAGAGATGTATTAACAAATTTAAAATTAAAAGTTTTCATGCAACTGAATGCGTTTGGCTTGGATAGCTATCGGAGGAATCAATAACAAGGAGGATAATATTAAAATAAAAATAGAATACAAACATACATATATTTAAACTATAACCTGTAATAATAGGAGAGCGTATGGTAGACTCGATGGAAAGTTATCCTAAATAAATTATTACAGATCGACGTTTATGAAAAAGTTATATACTGTATGAAAAGTAAAGGGTAAACCGTATTTGTTTAGTTTTATATATTTTACCAAGCTACACGCTTTATACAGGCTGTGAGGATGTAGAGAATTATAAGAAAAAAATCTCGATGTAATATTACATCAAACATAGAAAATTACACCTTTATAAGTATGATGCTTATAAGAAATAGCCACCGATCACAGCAACCAGACGCATCCACAAGCTGCAATATAGTATTTTATATATTCTCTACTATTTCCTTTTAAATTTCAGCGGGAATATGTTTATTAAATGAGTTAATTAAATTCTCGAATTTAAAATCTAAACTATATAAAATTTAAAAATACGTAATAATAAGTGCAATTTTAATAAACAAAAAACGTCTATTAAGATTTTTAGAGCTTAAATAGCGTAAATACTCTTTTGAATCACAATATATTGTTCAACAGTTACTATTCTTTGAGTTTTCTTTGAAAGTCCGCTCTAAGAGAACAAACTCGAAACTAGTAGCTGAAATCGAAAGAAAATCGTAGAAGCGGCGACGAATTCGATGAATAGTCAAATTGCACCGCCTTGCAGTCGTAATAGACTTGTTATTATATAGACTAGTAAAGAAAATTAACCAAAGTTTAAGTAGACGAAACGTCAGTTATTAGCTTTGCCGTAGTTTCTCAATTAAATTCTTTTATATTTAGTTTGATTTTGCAAATAAATTGGCTGAGTATTATTTTGTATATTTATTACATAATTAGTATCTAGCTATATGAGATGAGACGTAAAAGAGACAAGTAAAGCTCGAACTCTAAGTTATTTAAAATATAAACGAAGTTGTAAATTAAATCAAATTTAATTCATTTGTCGTTTAGTTTCCAAGTTGTTCTAACAATCGCCTGCTGCTTGTCCGTTCCCGATCCAGATGTAAGTTTCTGTTTAATATGGTAGAGGAACCTCGCTGTTTATCTATTTCAAGTTTTTCTTTGTGCATCTTGCATATAAAGTAGAACGCTTTAATGTTAGTTAGTTGAGTGTTAATTCAGACGTGAAGAACCAAAAAGGCGCCCACGGCAGCTCGTTACGAGCGTATTCAAATTGTTCAGCATGTTTTGAAGTTTACTTGAATCGTTGATTTATAATTAGTACAATATAAATTTTTGCTTAGTTTTACAATCTTGTTGATAAAAATGTAGTTTTATGGTATTAACGTAACAAATAAATTTATTTATTTTTAAATGATTTCTTCGGTTTAATAAGAACCTTTTTTTTGAGAGTTTAGTTGTAACAGATTGTTCCCTCGTAACAAAGGTGTATTAGTTTTATTATATTGGAAAGCCGTTTAATTATATTAACGCAATATGAAACCCATCACATGAAGCGTGCTCTACTAACGTAATCGTCCTTTGTATTCCATTTGAATTGACTAACCAACACATTGTTCCAATCTGTTCAAATTATCTTTATGTTACTCGTGTATTAGTCGTAGTATTTTATCAATTCGATGATTTAATTATACAGTATTTCTACTTCATTAATTTCTAATAATGTTTTAAAATATTGGTCATTATTCATACAAATTAAAAAAAGTAAACAAAGTATTTAAAATAGTATACACTGTACTAACAATTCTTGGTAAATTAGAAACGGTTGATTTTAATCTTAATTGTCCAGTCAATATCGTGTTATTGTCTTCCTATCTATCTCTCAATTTATTTATAAAAAATAATGTTTCTATGTTTGTGTCATGAGTTATCTGACAAACTTTATAGTCGCGGTAGACAATTGAGTGAAGATTTATAGTTCTATGAGCACGGTGAGTAATAGATACTAGTGCTATGGAGAGCGGCGGCGAAGTGGGAAACGATATCATAAGATCGCTACGCCGATTCATTTTCCGTCACGGAAAACGCATCGGCGTTATGTTTAATGTCAAAAAGCGTTGTAAAACAAGTAGGATGTAATTTACATATTTAAATGATGTCCAAATAGAACTAACCTAAGTGGTTCTGGGACCGGTCATAATATACATAACATAAGCAGCCTGTAAATTTCCCACTGCTGGGCTAAGGCCTCCTCTCCCTCTGTGGAGAAAGTTTTGAGCATATTCCACCACGCTGCTCCAATGCGGCTTGGTGGATTACACATGTGGCAGAATTTCGTTGAAATTAGACACATGCAGGTTTCCTCACGATGTTTTCCTTCACTGCCGCGCGCGAGATGAATTATAAACACAAATTAAGCACATGAAAATTCAGTGGTGCTTGCCTGGGTTTGAACCCGAAATCATCGGTTAAGATGCACGCGTTCTAACCACTGGGCCATCTCAGCTCTCGAGACCGGTCATAAGGATATTGAATCCAGGACCCGAATAATAATTTGCAGTGGTTACAATACAATACGAGTGTATAATAAACTCGTACATTACCGCTTCTTGCAGATCAGATCATGGTTTTATGAGTAATGAGCATTAAACACACAAATGAATTGATATAAATATGTATATATTCTCTTGGGAATTAACAACGATTACATATTCAATTATTCTCTTAAGCATTCCTATATGTATTTCGAGAAATGTTATTATATGGAAAATAAGGAGAAAGACAAACAGACGTGTCTGATGTTCACCTTTGCAGATACATCGTCGGTCCTGAATGCGCTTTGTTTAGTGCGTTACCGAGTCGTTAATATGTAGTTACAATATATATCTATACTAATATTATAAGGATGCAAAATATGTTTGTATGAAAGGAGTAATCACAGCAACTTATAAACCAATTCTACAAATATCACTAGTAGAGTGTTTCAATACTTCTGTGTACTAGAGTATAAATTATTAGTTTTTGTTTCATTAAAAAATTGCATTCGCGCGATCGGGACGACGCGAGACATGTATATAGTACACAATTGTGTGAGCAAGCACAGATGTACTCTCTATTCGCTATTTAAGACCGTAGAGTTCAGGCGCAGTACCAACGGCTTTATGTGCTTTCGAAGGTACGGGAGTGTACGCATTTCTAGACTCTTTCTGGCTATTACTGAGAGTATTGTGATAGAAAAATCCTTTAAAAATATTTTTTATCGGTCCGACCTGGGGTTTTATCGCAGGATCTAAGATCTCCTTATAATCGCATTAACAGGCATCATGCGGACCTAAGTCATCGGTATGTTCTTCCAGGGTCTCTATTTTCTGAAGATCATAGTCCGGATATCTTGAAGAAAAAATAACACACGTTTCGTATCTCACACTGCATCAGTGAGTATTATTAAGTATGATTGTGGTCAAGGATCATCTATCAAAATGTCAAGCCAGCTAGTGTATAGCTATAATTTTATGAATTAATACAAAAATAAAAAAGAAATGTCAGTAATAGATATAATAAGTATTCGTAGTAAATAAGTACTCCTACAATGTTTACTACCTTTTTGTTATAAACATACTACATTACAAAAGACTTCTGAAATTATATTTTTATTTTCATTTTGAAAATGAAATCTGTAATTTTATTACTTGAGGAAATAAATCTCTAAGAGGCTTTTTTTGATTAAATGTGTTTTTTTGTATTCATTCGCTTTTCCTATAAAATTAGATTCAATGAGATTTTTGTGTTTATATATGTTACATATACGTATGCAAGTAGGAAATCGTAATCGAAAATCAACATACCTAGGAATACATTGTTGTGAAATATGTATTATGTAAAGGAACGATATTTAAATTTAAATTTAAGAAATAACCAATTGGTAAAATATTTGACTTGGTTGAAAGAATATAAGTTTCAGTAAACATATTAACGAGGGATAATTTACAAGAAATATATTTATTTCAAATGGGCTATTGGATGGTAAGTCACCTTCGCACATAGCTACGACATTGTGAGGCTATATTTTTTAAGCTATTGAGCCAAAAAGAAATGCATAATCTAAACTAATCAATACGGAATATTTTTTGTAATGTTTGAAAAATTTATACCAATATTAGATAGACACTTAATATATAAGATTATTATGTAAGGTGCACTTCGCAGTTTCGCCCGTTTTAAATTGATACTTTTAACGTGACAAGGATGAATTCAATCTTCTTATAGAAATGAACTCCAAGTCTTTAGAGCAAAGTTCAGAATAATATAATAAAATATTCCAAGGAAACAAATGCCACTTGGGCTTAATAACGACCCATATTGTTATGAAATATTGTTGTTTTTTTGTATAGGTGTATTATTCTTCTGAATTTTAAGCTTTTCGCTCAAGTTTGAACGAAAAACTTTACATAAGATTGGTCGTTTTATTATAGATGGATTTTAAACTGTACGTTTCCTTCATAATTTTTAGTATCTTTATATATTTTTTATATTTCACATTCTTTCCATCGTATCATTCTCTTATTATTTCTAATTATAACAGAACGAAGTCACCTCGAGCGAACCTGAATTGAACTTGACCGATTTTTCTTACATACCGCGCGTTTAACATGAAGTTTATTAGCGTTATTTCTTGAACAGTTTAAGAATGACTGGCAGAAAGTAATTTAAGCTTTAAGCCACCCTGTTTTATGTTTAGTTTTAATTTTTATTTCCATGCAGCAAATGAATTATACACGAACAAAGCGTTTATATACAAGCAACGAAGCTATTTATTTAATTAGCACAAATCTAATAATATTTTTGTTCTGTTTAAATGTGTTCGCAGACGCAAAATAGTTTTGCATTCGAGCAAACGGGTCAAATGCATGCCGGCCTCGTTTTGTTATAATATAACATGTTATTAGCCTTGACATCTCGGATGAGGCCGAGAGAGATAGCTGCGTTAAGCGGATTTCGAACAGCTGCCTGTATTCACATTAAGTATGTTTTCATCACTTTAATGATTTTTCTTCTCAACTTTAGACTCGTTAAATAGAAGATCATCAAATAGAAGTACGTCTTCGCGCGCATGACAGATTACCAAGTAGCAAGATATATTCGATCACATTTAAAATTTACAACTTTTTAAATTTTAGAATACTATATAACAATATATACAATATTAAAACATTATTCGTAACATACTCATTATAAGTATAGCGTAAAAACAATTTCGTGCACCGATCATACGGTAATCACTGGATGAAATTTAATTTTAAATTTAATGAGTTTCGTGGTTGGGAGATATCTTTCTTTTTTTGACATTTAAAATTGTATTCGACAAAAATATAAAAATGGCTGGTTTTTCTTGAAATTACATAAATCAAATTTATATAATAAATATGATAATTGTCTTATATCGTTACAATTTAAAAAAGAAAGGAATAATGTTACCGTAATGAGTCGTCTCGTTCATGTGAAAATATATGGTTATTGAAACTATTTACGATAAACAAACACATAGAACTTATTAAATTAAATACATTTTTTTCGTTATTATAATACATAATCAGCCTGTAAATTTCCCAATGCTGGGCTAAGGCCTCCTCTCCCGTTGAGGAGTAGGTATGGAGCATATTCCACCACGCTGCTCCAATGCGGGTTGGTGGAATACACATGTGGCAGAATTTCGTTGAAATTAGACACATGCAGGTTTCCTCACGATGTTTTCCTTCACCGCCGAGCACGAGATGAATTATAAACACAAATTAAGCACATGAAAATTCAGTGGTGCCTGCCTGGGTTTGAACCCGAAATCATCGGTTAAGATGCACGCGTTCTAACCACTGGGCTTATTATTATAATAATATCTAACATCAAAGTATATAATACACGCGTCACGCTAATATGCACAAGAATGTGAGAGTGGCCGCGGAAAGAGCGCCCTGACGTTTGCCGTCGCGGCATACGAGGCGGTTTTAATCACCCCCCCCCCCCAACTACCAAATATGTCTCACATCAATTGTTGATTGGATCGTAGTCATTTTACTTCTAAAATGTAATTAGTAATATTGTGGTAAGAGTAGGACACAAAACATATGGTTAGGTATTCAAGTAATAAGTTCTATGTCATAATGTGTAATGATTGCATCCGATCAAAGCAATTTTTATAATTTAAGTTTCCATCGATGCCAGACGTCTTAACACAAGTACCTTAAAGAAACTGTACATATATTCATTTCAATCCGATGAACGAGCTTTAAGCTTTTGATCTATTCGTAATGATGTGTCTTTCAATATCGCTGTTTCTGTTTATCGTTGATGTCTGGCGTCGTTATGAAAAATATGATATATTTATGCGGCGGAAATAAAACTAACCCATCATCATTTACATATATTTTTATCGAAAAATATATATAAGTAAATTTATATACATAAAGTACAATAACTAAAAAGAAAGTATGCGGACTTCGAAAAACGTTACTGAGGTAAAGTTTTGTGTCAGAAACAATTTGAACCATAACAATTATTAAAACACGATTTAATTTATATTCAACGAAGGATGAGTGGGTCCTTTGAACAAAGGCTCCCCGTAAGCAGTGCCTCATACTTGTAGTCATTAGCATGATAAGCGGCTTTAGGTTTATCTTATAATACCAATACATTGTCAACAATAGGAGTATATTGTGTTCCTGTAACTTAATAGAATATAGCAATAGAACTCATTGTTAATCAACCTATTTAATAACTATAAACGACTTATATATATATATTTGACGACCTCCGTGGTCGAGTAGTGTGTACACTGGTTTCCATGGGTTTCACTCCGAGGACCTGGGTTCCATTCCCGGACCAGTCGATGTAGAAAAAGTTCATTCGTTTTCTATGTTGTCTTGGGTCTGGGTGTTTGTGGTACCGTCGTTACTTCTGATTTTCCATAACACAAGTGCTTTAGCTACTTACATTGGGATCAGAGTAATGTATGTGATGTTGTCTAATATTTATATATTTATTTATTTATATATATTTATATTGGGATTTAACACCGATAACTAAAATAAATACATGATTCTACCCATAGATAAAAAAGGAATATTTAAAACATCTAAATGTCAGATGGAACAAGCTCAGGAGTTTGTTGAGAGAATGTAATATATTGTTCTCAAGTTGTGGGTCGACATGTCGAGTGATTGATAACTAACATCTTACATATAAACTTTGTGCAATGACCTCAATTATTACAGTATGTATGTTAAGGTGATTTATTTATATACATACATATATATTAATTAATATAAATTTCAAATGCAGTTTTAAAGTACTTTAACTCATAGATAAAGACGTGCAACTCGCATATACAAACTCGGCCTGGAAATAACTCACAAAAAACACCTGTGTATTAAAGTATAAGTGTTCCTTTGTCCTGGGCCAGAATCTGGTTCAGCCGTTTTCCTACTCAACAAACGCGACGAAGTTGCAGTTCGGTCAAGGATCGGAATAGAATCGGTACCTTATCATTACTGTTAACACAATTGGCCCCCTGTATATTAATATTATTCGTATATTAATCGGTGACAGAATACTGAAAGTGGACATGGTTTTGTCACTAAGCTATATCGTACAGGGAAATTATTATGTTATGTTTGTACAAACTAAGTGAAAACTGAAAGTATTTCATTTTTATTTGAACTTCTAATTTTAAATAACATTATCTTCATTGTAATAAATATATCATCTGCATCGCACAATTGTCCAAGATGCGAGAAGCAAAGGTAAATCGTAATGCTCTTTATTATGGAGATAGTTTGAGTCCCGGGGAAGGACGTAAGCTAATTTTTTTTAAGCTTTTAATTCATCTCTCGAGAAGGTTAAATGCAAAGCCGCAAGTACAGCTAGTACGTTTTAAAACTAAAAACACCAAATGAAAAGTATTCGCAATCCGATTCACAATGACAACATTACAGATTTAGATGAAGCGATTACCTATTTTATCATAAAACTAAGAATCGAGTTATTTAATTATTCTGATTAGTAATGAATAGGCATTGTGATTATTTTTATTTAGGATATGTGATCTTTTAAACATATTATCTTGTAAGCATGCACATTTAAAAATATGTATTATTTTGAATGTGAAAAAATAGCATTGGATGATGTATTTATGAGGTATTTACGGGTATTGTTGTTGGTATTGGATCATACGATATCATACAGCATAGATATATATTATTCTTTTTTATTATTATGATATAATATTCTTTGAGAGTATTAATAATCTAGATGAAGGTAAGGCCTGACCATTATTGATTTTAATTTACGAATTTAAATTTTATATAAAAAAATATCCCGTAATGTAATGTAATAAAACACCTGGACTTTTATCCATAACAGGCATTTATTTAAACTTCTCCTATATTTCAAATGATATAATAGTCTCCCAGAGTGTGTAGGGTTCAAAGACACTTGACCGACCAAGCGAAGCGGATACGGTGCGAAATCATCTGTGAATTTAAAGTCTTCGCGACAGAACGAGATAAACAGAACAAAGACATTTCGCAGACGCTTGCTCGTGTAACTTTGATTGTAGCTTTAAATAATATTCCGTGTCACAATTACTTTTGCCTTTCGTTTTTTATCGTTTTCATGCGATCATTGAATAAATAAAATTATGTCATTCTTCGCCTCAATGCAAGAAACATATGAATTGTTTATGTGCTGTCTTTTGTAAAGTAACATACTGATTTCTTTATGTCACAAAGGAATTATCATTCATGATATTATTATAGTTAAATAAATATCAGTATAAACTTGTGATCGATATTTCGCCTGAATTATTATAATGTTACAAGTTTTTCTCTGTGTGATAATGTTCGATGTTTGATGATTCAATGAATTTTTCAGTATAATATTGGTTTTATTAAAATGAATAAAATATAATAACGAGTAGTCGTTGAGAATACGAAACTTAGGTATGTGGAAGCATCTTCGTTTTGTATTCGAGTCAGGATCACGCACTGAAACACGGTCAGCGCGGAGCAAACAACTCTTTTTAGGGCGCGCGCCGCCACGTCACAATTAAGTTTTTTCACACTAACCGTGTTTATATTTGCTATTTACATGATTATAAAATAAAAAGATGATACATTTTGTTTGTTTATTTACGAAAGCAATAACGCAGATGATGGTAAGTGACCTCATGCGCTCATTTTAACGTTAAACATAAATTCGTAAAGCCGTAAATTCCCTTTTCGCGGTAGAGTAACTAATAGTACTAAGTAGGAGGCATCCAAATAGGTTTGAATGTAATGAATACACATTATGTCTCTCTGTTTAGGATTTGTGATCTTATATCTCATCTTGAACAACGTTGAAACATTTAAAATATATGTATTATTTTGAATGTTAAAAATAGCAATGGATGATGTATTTATGAGCGGGTACCGTTGATGGTATTGGATAGTATGATATCATACAGCTTAGATATCAAATATTTTTTTTAAATAACAATATTAATCTAATGGAAGGTTTCTTGCCAGACCATAAATGATATTTACCAATTTTATTTTTTTGTCTTTTTATAATTTATTCATCCATTTACTTAAGACTATATTTATATTAACATCAAAGACCGATATGAAGAATTTTCAGCTCAAATCCTCATCTTTGACTTTCACCTTCAAAGCTCGGTGATTACCTTTGTTCGTGCGTCGTTTGATTTTATTTCTTTTCAACATTTCTTCCGTCGTACCAATATGACAAAATTATGACCTCCTTTATATAATAGACAACCTACACACGAGTCTGTCGGAATCTTTGCTCGGTGTGTAAAAGCCTTTAGGAACAGCTGCTTTATTGTAATCGTACTTTCATTTACAAATCTGCCATCCGCCTAAATGTATTCTACGCCAGTGAGCAGTACCTATAAACTTGGTTTTGGTGGGATGTCTCGGTGTAGTGAATGGCGTATACGCGTACAGTTCCCAACGTCCTGGGTTCAAAGTAAGTCCAGTTCCCTAACTGAACTTACTTTGAACCCAGGACGCCACTGCCAACTCCCTAGTTGGCAGTGTCCCATTTGTGGTAGTGTCTAGCTAGATAGCTTTCCCATAGGAATATTTTACGAATATCTTTTGCAAACTATAATATCCTTCGCATATTTCACTATTCCTTGAGATATTCCTTACCGTGGCTGAATTTCGGTCACGAGAAGTACTCCTTATATACTCATATAATTATTATTAGTACTTGTTTGTGCATATGAATAACCAAATGTTTTGTGCTTGATTGTAATGTTGCAGTATACTTAAGATCATTTTATTGCCTGAGGTTTTTCGCCGATCCTTCTAAACTCTGAGATGTTTTTTCCGAATCGGTAGTAGATTTTTGAAAATCAATATATAAGTCTAACATTAATATTTTAATCAATATTTTAACTAAAGGTGGAATATATTTTTAATTTCTGCCGGATAATAATTTTATTAACATTTTATTATATTTCATGAGATATTGAATGAACTCATAACAAGGCGTGGGACGTGTTTTAATATCTATCAACTTTGCCCGGCCTAACTAGATTTGAGCAAAGCGATTACTTGGCTCCAGACTTATATATAATCCAAAGATATAACTCACGATAACACTCTTATCTCAACTCATATAAAGTCAGGGGAGTGGTTGCTAGTAATTTATAAAGTAAAAGGCATCTACAAAAACGTTACATATATTACCGATTTATCTATTTTATATGCTGACTGAGGAGATAGACTACGTAATTAAATATTATAAGTTCAAATAAAGATAAGTGCTGAGTTTTTATTTGAATTCATGATTACGCGTTGGACATTGTGCAAGTCCGTATGGGTAGGTACCACCCACTCGTCCAACCCAAATAGCAATACTTAGTAATGTTCTGTTTCGGTTTGAGGGGTGAGTGAGCAATGGCTCACAGGCACAGTAGACATATTTTCTTAGCTCCCAAGGTTGGTGGCGCATTGGCGATGTAAGGAATGGGTAATATTTTTTACAGCGATAATGTCTACGGGCGGTGATGACCAAGTGGTCTGGGGACGATAGTAAGTACTATCAGGAGGCTCATTTACCCGTCCGCTAACCAATATAATAAAAAATCAAAAAAGTTATCAATGTTTAGTTAAGTACTTTAGTACAAGGGTAGATCCGTTGCTCATGACGACCTCAATTAATTATTGGGTATTCATCATTAGATTGTTTATATGTCAAAATATACTGTCAGGGCTGAGAACGCGTCGAAACAAATAATGGGCCAACATTTGGCCTCTAAGTTCGCGCACACTAGTATAGTAGTATGACGTTTGACGAGTGTCAAGCGTAGCGATCAAGCACACCAATATAATAAAGTTTTATATTTTGCAGTGCGACCCTTAATCTAGGTATATCATAAATAATCTAATTGTCCATCATGTGCAATGTGCTCTATGCCCGTATTATTTTGTAACATTTATGATTTTTTTTCTTGTAAGTAATTGATTTTTTTGGTCAATGGAACTTTATTTATTTATATATAAAAAGCGTTTTAAAAATAAGAATTGTTTGAACGTGCATCAATCTATTACAGAGTATTCTCTCTCTATTGTCAAGTTGTCACAATATCAAGTGAACAGAAATTCCATGCAAAGCGTACAAACATCGTGACTAGTACAGACCATACTCAAATCTATCAAATTATTAACATGCAAGGATTTAAACTATAAACTCTAAATATTATTTGAATTACGTACTCAAACCATATTATATGAAATATAATAAAAAATCCCTGTAATTGTTTATAGAATACAAAGTGCAAATTAAAAAGTGAAATAAAAGTCCGAAGTGCCGGCTTAACAAATATTTAACAAGGCCATCATTATAAAACAATTAAGCAATACAGTTTCTACTAAAAATAATATTGCCATCACGGGACAGTGCAATTCGAAATCGATGGTTGTTGTATGAATTTATAATTAATTTTCGTTAGTTACATAAATACGTTCTTTTTATAATTATAATATTATATACCGGGCCAGACCGTGAGTTTAAGGGGGGGCCCTGGGCTCATACTACTTAGAGGCCCACCTATATGTAGGACCATAGGTCGGAAATGTTGAAATTGATTTAACTCTATCTTAATTATTAAGGTCAAAGGGGGAAAATACGACGTCATGACCAGAAGGAATTGTACATCATTTGTCATTTATGATACGTTTGAAAACAATAAATAATCTTTTGTTGTAATACTCTATGCTTATATAACAAAACGACGGCTATATAAGTCTTACTGTACTAAATGTTGTTTTGATTTTTTCTAGGTATGACGATGCGTCTATAAAATGTTTTATTTTTAATTAAGAATGTCGTATTTATAGTTTAAAACAGCGCTACAAGTAAGTCGGAGGATGGTCAGAAACATTCAGAGTGATTATATTCTTTTAACGTATAAAATTGACAGCCAAAAATAAAAATTAAAACATATTTATTAATAATACCTACCATTTCCGGCTTTAGTGGTGAATGGCCGTGTTAGTGTCAAGTGAATCTTAAGTAGTGTTCGAAGCTTCGGCGTCGGCCAAAATCGACCGAATTTTTGGCCCGTTACCACCAGAGCACAATAGATGCGCGGAGGCAGGGGGTCATACTGAGTTACGTTCGGACGCCGCGCCGCAAATAATAAATCAAAACAAAACAAGTTCGTACTCGCATTTGATTAGTTGATATAGGTAAATATTCTGTTGCGAATATCACTTAATGTGATCTAATGAAATAAATTATTTTATTGTTGGTAAAATTATTTCGTAATTTAATACCTAATTTTTAATTTGCTCTATTTTTCAAAATTGCTCACATAATTTACTAGAAAGAAAGTTTGTTTGCTATTTTAACACTACTGGAGAAAAACTAAAACTTGAAAGATCGTGATTGTTAAGTTTTAATAAAATAAACATTGTAATTGTTATTATGAGTTTTAACTTTTGACAAATTGCAAGGTGAATTGAATGACCACTTTATGTTGTTTACACAAAACAGTCACCATAAACAAAAACATCCTTAAAAATATATTTTATTTACTTTTAGTTTATTTTGCAGGGAATTTCTTAGGGTTATTAAACTTCGGTTTCGGTATATACATCGGTCAGAAATCGACCTTCGGTCGGACCCTCATCCGTAGCGAATATTGCAGGTTCTAGCTCGACCAATCACCACTGAGTTTTCACGAGCTTAATTCGGCGGTGAAAGAATGTCATTTTGCTACATTTGTATTGTATAATGTATCCAAATATTTGAAATCAAATTTAAACAAATTCAGTAACAAAGAAAGCTCAACCATGTACGGCGCGCATTGACGTCATCACTCGTCAGTGTTTTTTTTGCTGCAAAGGAGCGCTAATAATATTTCTTAGATCGCTTTTCGTCTTGGATATTTTCAACTTGAGGGATGTGAGAAGAGAGAGGTCAGTGCTCTGAAATGACCCTCGAAACGTTCACAATATTTTGTCAGGTACAAATAAGGTTAAGTTAAATAAGATGAAACCTGAAATTGTGACGTTACAAGAATTTATTTTAACGAAATTTAACCGAAGCTTTTATTAGATGGACTTTATACTATTTGTTTGGTATGTTTCAAACGTTCATATGTCTATATTGGTTTCGTGCTGGATCAACAATACGATATCCTTGGTATGAAGATGTTGTATCGCGACTGAACAAATATTTGCGCAACTGGATAGCAATCTGACACGATCGAAGAGAGATATGACGTTCGTAAAGGTAGTTAACGTACGTTCCAAGACATTTTAGTATTACACTGAGACCAACCAGCGATTCAAGCCTTTCACCACCGGGTTTGCATCCTTATACATTAGCCACAAGACAAAGAGGTAGTCTGAAAAATATCATATTAAGAAGATACAAGACACAAGAGTGTCTATTGTTGAATATATCGAAATAGCGAAGTGTGATATTACAGCGAGTCATTATTATTAACATCATTTCAATAGTAGTAATTTTTTTTACATAGTAAGTACTAAGAGTCACTAGTTACAATTTATACACCTTCCATAAAATCGATTAGTGAGTTCTACAGCCTTAGTTGAAATGTATTTAATAATAATTTATGCGTAGATAATTTAACCGAACCCAACTTCGTTCGTTTATATTTGTATAATTGTCAATCGACTTGCAGGAGAATAAAATAATCGAAATATTGTATCTTTGTATAATCTGTAAGTTTTTCAAAGTGGTATTTGTCTACAAATTGTTACGGAAATCTCGGAATGTTTTTGACCTTTAGAAACGACTTAATAGAGTCATGGTTTATCATATAAATATATGTCATACATTGTACGAATACTTTTGTCAATCCTAATATTGTATAGTCCGGTTTAAATAGTCATTGTAATTTAACGTATATTATAAAAACGTAAGCTGGTATGGATGGACAGTTGTTACTCGACCATCGAAACGGCTGAATCTGAATTAAGTTGGGCACAGAGATGAATTATAGTGTGCATAAAATATACCCACCACCTGCACCCCCTCACCTCGAAGTTCAGCATGGAGCTAATAATTTGTATAGGTTAAGTATATTATTACAAATTAGTTTGCCGTTACGACTTCCTTCGGGTAAACCAAGGATTTTATGCCGTGCTACGTTTTACATCAATATAAAAATATATATATATGTAAATACTAAAAAATACATATTGAGTTAATTTAAATCCTCTGATTAACCTCTTTATAAATAAAAATAAGTAATGAATAAAACAATAATAAACTTACTATTTATTTACACATATTAATGTAATAATTTTTACTTTTGATGAATATTTCTGCAAAGTAACATTTATGTACAGATGTACTAAGTATGAACAACAAGAGGAATGAAATAATCGGAGTGTCATTTGGATGCAGTTTAACAATCTATTTAATACAATCAGCTCAAACTAAGAAAATTAGCACCTAAGTAATTATGTAACTACAACAATACACATTAAATTCACAAAGGCCGATTGATTTAAATTATATATTTATGACAAGCTGTAGCTATAGCTGGATTTTTTGATAAGTTTTAATAATTGATTTTTTTGTTTATTTTAGTGTTTTTTATTTTATAACCATTTTAAAAATAACACGAGATAGATATTTTTTTAAAATAGTTGCCACCCAGCTTTACATTTCATTTCAACCATGAATGCTAAATCCTTCAAACAAAAATTGCGCTACGCAATATAAAACGAAATTCCAATACGAATATTTCGACAGCTTAAATTGTGTGAAAAGTTTTATTTTATTATACCATGTAAAATATATACACATATTAAAAGTAAACGTAAATATGAATATAAAAATTCAGCTCAATCGGTTAAAGATATCTACTAATAAATTGAGTTGAGAGATTTCACCCGTACATACTTACATTTCAAGTTAAATAAAAGTTTGTAATAATACGACATTTGAAGAAAACGATTACTAGGTATGACACTTCAAAAAAAAAGAATCATGTTATACAAGGAGTTATGTATGTGTGTATGCGTGTGTGTATGTGGTTATTTATATATTTTATTACTAGTTGCGATTCTAAAAGGATTCTATTTAATCATAATTTTGTTATAATAGATACTTTTTAATACAGCTTTGGAAGGATGTATTTTGGTGGATATATTTAAGGTTTCCTGTAACACACTAACGATCATGTAAGGAATGGTTCACATTTCTTACAGCGCCAATGTCTACCGGCAGATGGTGACCTCTTAACACCAGTTGGCGCATTTACCCGCCTGCCTACTTTTAGTAAAAATAAAACAAATGTCTAATAGAACAAATATATCTTTGAAGTCTGACGACGAAGAGGTTTATAGGTAATATGGAGACTGTTCATCTGTTCAAATCTTTATTTATCTTATTTCGAAATAACAGTAAGATTTAATTAATCGATACTTCGAAGGTAATAATTATATTAGTTTGCTTCATGTTCGCATTGTGAAGAAATGTAAAGAAATCGCAATTAAAATTAACAACCACTGGGCCAAAATTATGTCCCAAAAACGAAACGCCCTTAAAAGTGGAATGGAAACCGGCTTTGTGAGTAACCGTAATCAGCAAAATTGTTTTGCAGTGGTATTACATTTAGAAAATAATTTTAGGCACTTCTCTTGATGGAATTTTCTAGAAGTACAACGAAAAATATCGTTTATTTAAGAAATACAAATCGCAAAAACCTCAAGACTATTTTTCCACTTTATACGAAAGGTTATTACTAAATGTAGTATTATTTTATCACTAATTATGCATTTAAATGAATAGTAGGACTATTAATTCTAAATGACCTATTTCATTTTACGTGTATATGCAACGGCATACTATATCCTACGAGCGCAAGTGGTACCATGCACGTCGTCGTATCCGTCGAAATCTCGATGAGACGAAAATGACAAGTCAGTGACAAGATTTACGTAGATATTTTGTGAGTTGCGTACCGGAAATATACTTAAATTCGCTGAAGATTTGCCCCGAAAGAAAGCGGAAAGGGGCGTCCTAATTAGCAAAGTCAGATGAGACATTTGGCTTCGAACAGTCGTGTCGGCGATGTTGATGTAGTCTGCTTCTATGAGACCATTATGGTTCAGAAGGAGCAGCGGCAGCCTTGAAATCAAGACAGGGCGGATATGCTCGATGAGGACGAAGATGTTGCCCTGAAGACTGAGATTTAAATAAGATAGAAGTAAAGCATAATTCTGCATATAGACGCGCGAAGCCATTCAATAGTCAGTTATTAGGATGGGATAACATTTCACAATCATCATTAGCTCCAAATCTCTAAAGATTATAATCATCGAGTTAGAGTTGATTTTCAGAAACATAATATATGAGAAAATATTTCCGGAGCTATCAAACACCTCATCGAGGAAACTGAAGGAAAAAAATGTATTTGCGAGATGTTAAAGAAACATGGTGAATATATAAGCCACATTTAATAATACACGAAAATAATATTGTTGTTAAAATGGAAATTCCCGAATCGTTTTTGTAAAATGGATAACGAAAGATCGACCAGAACGGACTGAGTTCGCTGTAGATGGAAAAGAAAATAAGATGATGTAGAATTAAGGACAAAATGACAACGACGAAAATTGAGCTTGTTAGAAGAATAACATTTGAATAAATAAATGAGTATTAGTAGTAGTATTTGACAATAGAATGATATATTAAACGTAGCATAAAGCATTCAAGAGGCTTAGGCTATATATAGAGAGGCTTATTTATACAATTTCCATAAACCTGTCCCTGAATTTCCAATAATATGCTCTTGCCTTTGATATTAATAATTCTATACAACATATGCACTTTGAGAAGATGAAAGCATAGGTTGATACGAGGTAAACCTGATTTTATACCGGCTTAAGGAGTATTTGCAAAGCTTTCTGCAAGCTTAATTTGATACGCCTTTGATATAGAAAGAAGACTTTATTTAAGACAAGACATAATTGAAAAAATTAATAAATAAACCTGAAAAAAAAATAAGCAATGTATACACTACTTTAAAAGAGATTTAAAACAAAAAAAAGAGTTTTGATAAGCAATCACAGCAACCGTGTCCTAAGTAGGAGTTCCATTCAGCCTCCAGGTCGGGTTTATTTATATATCCACCAGAGCATTATCTCTTGCAGGACAACATAAAAATTTGTAAGTCCGAACGAATAATTAGAATCTGGACCATTAACCTGATATGAACACGTGTTCTAAATGCCGCTGTCGATAGACATCCTCTACAATAATTGTTTTAATAAAAAAATATTAATTAAAACAATAAGTTTATTAAGAAATTTAGATGAGACAATTCTCGGTGAAATTGAAAAAAGAAACTATGATAACAGGTTCATGATATCGCGCAGTATCGCTTGTTAATTGGCAGATTACGCGAGTCTTCATAGAAAGTGTTCAAGTTCATAGCCGGGTATTTTTATTTTATTTCAGTTCATTTCAGTATCATTATACGAAACATTTAAGATTGTTTTACAATTCCAAGGAGCTTTGTAGGAGAGCTGAGAGCTTTGAAACTAACGATGTTTTTGTTTAATATTTATTGTAAAGTTTTGTTCTTTGACACATTTATATTAGTTCAAGTATGCTTATAGAGTCTCAAGACGATTTGATCGAACTGATGTTTTTTTTTTTTTTTTTTATGTTAGAGGTGGCAAACGAGCAGGAGGCTCACCTGATGGAAAGTGACTACCACCGCCCATGGACATCTGCAACACCGGGGGGCTTGCAGGTGCGTTGCCGGCCTTTCAGGAAAGAGTACGCTCTTTTCTTGAAGGTTCAAAATGATAAACTAATAAATCACACCTTAATGTCAATTTATTATGCAGATGATGATGCGATTTTTTATAATAGATAGATTGTTTCAAGAGGAAGTTTTATATGTGCAATACGTGTACAATATGGTAGAGAAACACTAATCATTTTAGAGTTTTCTAAAGTGATGTGAAAAAACCCGTTTTTGAAAAACTGTTAATTTTGTAAGACACTTTGTAGTGTATTTAGTATTAGCATTACACCTGTATGAAGCCGGGCGGGTCGCTAGTTATTTATAAAAAGTTAAAATTGAATACGTCTAATCTATACTCATAAAATTGTTCGTCAAGACTATCTAAAACAAAAATCAAAATCCTATTATCAAAATTAAATCGACATTATACATGATTAAATTAAATTTAAAGCTAACCCTCCAACGCATTACATACACTTCTGAGTGAAGAAAGGTTTAATTTTAATAACGTGAGCGTTCGCTAAGAAAGGGACTTTTTAAAATTTAAATTTTCCGAGAAGAAGGATATTTGATTCTAATTTTGGTCAGTTTGACAATATCAACCAGATCTTACCAAGATTGTAACTTTACACATAAATTTCTAAGATATATCTCTTATTCATTATCCTTTCGAAGCAAAACATAATAATAATATAAACAGCTTCATAGGAACAAAGGGAAGAGATTGAAACCGAGTGGGTATTCCACTCATACACAATGAGATTGTAAATATTGTGTTACTTGACATTAATTTCTATAAATACTAGAAGGTTAAGAAAATTGCTCAAGTTCTTTTCTCCAAGAAATATTTATCAAGTGTAACTATATTTTCATTTGGAATTGAATGATTTTCTCATATATAATAGTATTAGAGATATTTATATATATATATATATATATATATTTATACTTGCTTCAAGCATTAAATAATGAATATGATGCCGCTACTAGGGGAAACTTCACTTCTAATTCGCCTTTACCGACTTCGGAATACACACATATTCCATCATGGTTAAGTTTCGGACTTTAAACCTTTAAACTTAAATAACTTATTATACATGTTCATAGGTTTAATGAGATTTTAAATAAGTTTGATGTCAATAGGCTTATATTGTATATCAAAGGAATATCGTATAACATTATATAAACAAGGCCTATGTTTTAACTCATATCAATATAATATAAATTATTAATTCACATAAATTTTGACTGGTATGTAATATTGAAATGCAATAACTTTTAGCAAATCAAATAGTGAGTATTAACTGTCCATATTAATATTATAAATAGGAAATATATTATTATATGTCAAATTTAATGTTAAAATAGCGGATGAAACTCTGTAAATAAATTGTTAATAAAGAACAATTTATTAATAGAGTATTCTTTTTTGAGTATACGAGTAAAAACAACAAGTTAAATTTAAAAACAATTCAAATGTTTTATCAACTTCACCCCAGCTTTAAATAACGGATGGAATGAAGTTTCATAATAGCTTACATCCGTTTTTTATATTAACGAATTTGTTTCCATTGTTTTTAACATATAATATATTTAAAAGTAAAATTAAAATAAATGAATATAGAAAATTGCACCATCACAAGTTCATTAATACTATATTGATAAAGATGTTATCCTGAGCGACCGACCTGGGGTTCGAACACCGGAACTCGGGATCTGCGGCCATATATTTAGCCACTAGACCAATGAGGCAGTTACTTTTATAAACAATTATAGAAAATACGATAAAACGAAATCCGAACTTTCAATCCGAACAAATAACAATACCAATTATAAACTGTCCCATAATTGGACAAGTGCAAGAATATTATAAGTGTCAGTCCATAGTCACGCAGGAACCTTTACTGGTTGAAAGCGGCAGGAGTTTGCTAACGTAATTTTCACACGTCTTCAAGAACTGGAGTAACTAAGATATGTAAGTTACCCCGCGACGTTTAATTAAGAAGTGGTGCGGCCCGTGAAATGATTTTTTACCTTGCAGTCCAACGGTCTCCACACTGGACTATCGCTGCTTCCAAGCAGCTTGAATTTTTATATCTATAATTTATATACTTTACTTCAACTTGTTGTCACAAAATATAAATACATTTTTTTTTCATAAGAATCGTTCCACGATGGCGAAGGTATATTTATATATACTTAGATTTCGTTTAATTTAAAAACATAAACATCACCCGCTAAAAAAATAGAAAACAGTGAACTCTCACGTCGATCAACGTTCCTCTAGCGAGGGCTGTCGAGAACATGTGTAGCATTTCATATGATACATACTGGTTTCCTCTGCCAGTTTTGCATGTTTTTTTTTAGTTTTATAAACACACACTAAGCGAATGTAGTCAGTGGTATTTACGATTTACGTTAAAACCGGGGTATTCTATGTCTTAGTCTATTTCGATTCATTTTTTATTGCGCTCTATAAAGATTATTTAAAAATAATTTGTAAAAAAAAAAAAATATATTAAAAGGCGTTCATTAAGTTATCTTTAATTCGATAAAGTAGATTAAACTCAGAAGAGGAACTTAGCCTTGCTATTGTTAAAGTAGTGTCCTTATTGTATTACAAATCAGATGTCTTGTGCGAGAACAAACGTCTGCTATTCATTTAATGCAATTGCCTTCTAAAAAGAGTAAAGTTTAGATGATAAATAAATATTAAAAAAAATAAACACAGATCAAATAATAATTAAAACGGTTAAATGATTCTTTATTTGAATTTTACACAAACTCATGTACCATACACTACGTACATATATTCTAGGCAGTGTTTATGTAATATGTATGTATGTATAATTATATGCATATATTTTTTGAGATCGACCGCCGTGGGCAAGTCAGAAGAACTAAAAGATTTGATTATACTTGTTCAGAGCAAACTAATATCCATATAAATGCAATAAATTCATGTTATTAACTATGACAGAAACTAAACTTTGAAATTAGGATATTTGACGATGCATCGCGAGCTCTGAACTACTCGTAATCCCCTGGATAGAAAACTTTAATTTATTCATGGAACATATTATCTATTCATAATTATAACATAATCTGTCGTGGGTGGAGTTAGAACAGAGGAAACTTTGAACTTAGCTGCGGGATCTGCAGTCGCGAAAACCGTTGATTTATTTCTGTAAGAATGATTATAAACAATATATAAATGCATGTATTCTAATTATGTTGGTATTAAATTCGGGGCTAAAATATTGTTATACGGTTACAAAAACCCAGCGATTATTTCTATTCCACTTTTCAAATATATAAAATAAATGTTTATAGGATGGAACGAAAATTTCAATAAAATTTCAAGCTTTCATTCAAATTCAGTGAAAGAGTTTTCGCCGATAGCTCGCAACGAATGAAATAATACTTGCATTAGGAGAACTATCAAAACCGATACGCTGACTGAATCCGATTCACCGATGCACTTTTTTCTTGAATTATTCAATACGCTCTAACAACTCAGACGCTGTTGCAACTTTAACGAACAATTTTGTATTTAAGCAACGGTATGAGAAATTTAAATTCCTTAACTTCAATTGCCAATAAAATAAAACAATTTATTAACTAAAAACAATTATTATAATAAATTCAGGAATAATAAAAATAAATTATAAGGTAGAAAACATATAAAATACTATTAAGGACGCGTGGAACAAGATTTTGAGGATCAACTTTATATTTGATATAGGTAATGCAATGTTCCTGTTTATTTTTATTTCGCATATATTTATAATTTGAACCATTAATCGGCGTAAAAGTTGAAAACTACAAGAGGATTATGCTGTAGGAGGCGAATCGATTTTACCAAACATTTTAGGTATTAATCTATCAGACGTTATCGTTGGCGGCAGGCGTTCTACGAAAACATTGCCTGAATATTCCGAGTTTGTTTGGACGGTCGGCTTAGCAAATGTAACTTCTAACTGTATTTAATATTTCAAAGTACCATATTTTTCAGAAATATTACATGTTTTAATAATAGCTTGATCCAACAATTTATTTTAGTATTTAACCATTTCGTTACGCGGGTATCGAAAAGGGTAAATAAGTTGCATTAAATGTTAACTGTATTTGATTGAATGATGACGTTTGATGCGACTGCTTTATATCGAACCGGTTGTCCTTGGCTTTGTATCGCTTCAATCCCCAATTATTATTAAATGTGAAATCAATTGAAATTATAATCACCTAATGTAATTATGTACTAACTACTACATCAAAGCAATTAGTGGCTGTGGTCTGTATTACCTATATGAAATTAAATATATTAATAATATGAATGTGTGCAATTTGGTAAGTTAAAATATATACAAGAATTTAAATGAAATTTCAATTAAATTAAGTTACTGTTCTCGTACGTTCCTCAGAGAATGACCAAAGGCGTCTCTCGAGGAGTAGTCATAACGGTGAGCAAGGTTCCGACCTAGATCTATTAATTTATTAAATAAATGTCAATCGCCGTTAGCTTATTCAGAAGCGTATCTAATTCGCACTTGAATAACTTACAAAACAAGAGCATTTGCTTTATTGCGCTACGGGAAAATATATTGGAATATTAAAAATGTTTTCTCCGCGACAAATATTCTAAAGATTTCTGGAAGCTAATGTTTAAGAACGGTTAATGATATTCTACAAAATATGCAAATTTTGCCCAGTTTAAGAAAACTATGTTACATTTTTCTAGATATAACACTTTTTAAGTAAATTTTAAACAGATCAAGGGAACAAAGCTCAGCTTTCCACGTTATGTTTTGCTGATTTTCGCTTAACATAAAGAAAAATAACCCATATTTACCATTACCCCAATGCAGGGCAAAAGTTTAAGTTAAGTTATGTTTAACGTTTATTATTTAGCACGCTGTCTCAATGCGCGTTAGAGGATATAAAATTATAAATGTGGCTGATATTCAACCAACACGGATTACGGACATACTTCACCGCCGAGCACGAAAAAAAATAAAAGATTAGCACATGAAAATCAGCGGTGCTCAGATGGGAAACCTGATATAGTTCTAGCCACTGGACCATTCCGTCACACCATCACCACTTAACATATGAATAATGATAATATAAATGTAAATTTTACAGATTCTACAATTCTATATCAACCGTCTGCCCAAAAATCTGCAGAAGATTAATGTGCAGCAGCGGCGAAATTCATTTTAATAAAAATACGATTCCGTCTCTATCAACAAATGGTTAAAACTAATTCAACCATTAAGATCTTAGAACGATAAACTTAATTACAGTGGAAGTATTCGGACAGGTGAGGGTAAACCAAATTGGTTGGTTCCCATTAAAATGGGTTATAGAATCCAGGTCAGCCTTCGGAACCGGAAAGATTTCCTGTGACGTACGTAAATTAACCTCAATAGCAATCGTATCGATTATCAAAATATTTGCTGAACAAAAATGAAATCAGAATAATAAAATATTGCGCTCGAAGAAACCCCAAATAAATAAGTGCATTGTATCAGTAATCATTTGGGGTAATTTTCACATTGATGATTGCGCTAGTAAAAATCTGGATTTATTTCATCATCGTACATATGCTTGGAACATTGAATCTGTGCTAATTACATAAAAGCAAATACCTTAAAAATGTTTAGTCTTTTGTGGCATACTGTGATCCAAAATATTGGGTATATCATATCAAATAGGGTAACCAAGTTAAGTTAAGGAAACAATATAACATGATATAATCATAAGTCAAGAAAAATCCATGCAATACTTAAAAAAAAAAAAAAAACATTTCTTACCGAATTATACAATTTAATTACCGAATATTATTCGTCTATCACCAGACATTTCACAAAACAAACGAAGCGAAATAATTAGCCCATGCGTATGCGTACGTGGAGCTATGTATATCAGTTTGTAGCCTTGATTAAGCATTAGAAAATCCATAATACGTATGTACATATTAATTGGCTGAACGTGATGCTTCATGAACGTGTCGCATATCCTGAATAATTTAATATATAACTTTGCTATTCATCTTTATCAACGAATATAATAAATAGTTAAATAAAGTTGTATGTTATTAGGAACTATTAAACTTGTCTTTGCCTTTTGAATTCCATAAATCTATGCTATACTAGTAAGTGATGAAACGTTGCTTTTGTTATACTTAACCGAAAAAATGGTTCTGTTAATTTAGTTTCGAAGATTTTGCGTCGTATTGTTGCATAAGTAGCCGCTCTTCGCGGTGTCAACCGCTTTATATTTAATATATTGACGTGACAAGCATGAATTTCTTAGTCTTATGAAATACAAGGACGATTTTTGGTTATGATTAAAAAAAATACGATAGTGAACTGTTCGGTTTCGACTAATTACATCATATTTGACGCCACAAGAGAAGATATTTATTTATTTTATGTGCAAATACAAATAAACAGGTGAATTTCATTTCATAATAAAATTATGAGACTTTAATCGCGTTCGGTCGCATAAAATTATTCTGGTGTGAATCGTTTTTCTCAGAATAAAAGCATTCACGATGAGTGTATATTATATGTCTATGTGAGTGTATACACAGAAACACAGATAATCAACGATCAGGTTTATTTAACACTGCTCTTTTAAAAATTGAACCAATAACATAGTTGTCAATAAAAAACTCAAACGTTTTACCTATATTGAACAAATAAAAATAAAACAATATGCATTTAACACATTCGGATTATTATGCTGCAAAGAGTGTGTTAGGCAAAATGAAAAAATTTTTATGATCGTGGATAGAACTAAATTTAAAATATATCGCGATAGTTTAAAGATTACGAAATAGTATTTTTGTCGTATGTCTTCTTCCTAACTTGTTGACTCCAGTTCAACCGAAGAGCAAAATGTGTCAATGTTCTCTCCACTTGGTCGAGCAAATGCGAGATATCACACACGTCGCTGACAAAAGACTTAGCAACATATTGACCGTTCTGAATGAGCTTGTAAGGCGACTTTACGCGCTGGGGCGGTTATTCGAATGCGGTTGGAAAGTAATCGTAAATTTAATATTATGAAGGGTTATATTAAATTAACAAAAAAAAAATCTTATTTGAATATATCTGTTGGCGCGGCTTGTGACTATGTTATGCCGTCAGGCTTCCTCTACGCCGTTGCAACGCCTTACTCTCTTCTGCGTGCGTGACGCGTATATGTATGTTGTTATTATAATATTAAGAAATACGTTTATTCTTTAACGGAAACTTTGTTTTTATTCTTATGTTTTTCTAATTCTATGTTATAACAACTAGAGGATACTTAAAGAGTTATACGTATCTTGATTAAGATTTTACTTGTTCGTCAAACTGATGTAACCACCTGGGTTGGTATCTTTTCTACGAAAGAGTTTCTACGTTATATCAAAAGCAAACTCGTTACATGTTAAGTAGAGTTGGTGTAAATATTTTTTTAAAGCGTGTTAAGCCGTTTATTTTATCGGTGGCGTCGAGTGTAAAGTAATAAATAATTGGAAAACGCTTTATATAATCTAATTACAGTGAAGTTGATTTAATAATTGGAAAACATATTGTGATGGCCGTTATTTTATCGTTGATAAAATAAAAAAAGTTACCGATATTATTAAAAAAATAATGAGCTCCTATTTAGAAATTTTTATTACTATTAAAACATAAACGTCCTTACTTACAAACCTTGTTTAGAGGTGACGGGGTGGGGGGGGGGAAACATTGATTTCTCTCTCTCATCATTGATCTATCGAAAGAATAAGACACTACATTTTTTTACATATCACTTTCTCAATGACGCTTATATATATAAGAACTAGTTTACTTATGGAAAATTAGACGTAAGATTTAAAGTAAAAATATCGACCTCATTTTATAAAAGAACCATTTTAGCTCTATACCACTGACTAAATTATTGTTTTATTTTGACGAAAGCGAAGTGCTAATATGGAACGCGAGGTTAGAATTTTTAAGTGAGATAGCGGTATGGAGTCTAATTAAAATGGAATCATCCATTCGCAATAACCAAATGAACAAACCGCGAGTCGGTAGCTGGTGAATTTTAATGCAAAAACTACAATCATAGTATCAAATAAAAAGCCGGAATGTTATTGAATAGAAGGATAAAAGCTTGTTTGATTACCCGCTGCCGAGCTCATTGGCAAAAGTGGTCCGGTGGATACATATTTGGGAACTTCATACAACGCGGTCACGTTGTATTCAATCGCGTTTGAGCACGAGATGAATTATTAACAACAAAAACTAAGCACACGAAAACTCAGCGGTGCTTGCCTATCTCTTTATGATAGCGTTCCCGAGAGACTGAGATACCATAAATACGTGGCTAGCAAATTATGATTTAAAGTCTCTTAATAACGACTCCCAAGAACTATTGTTTTTATGTCAAATATCTATTGGCGAGCTTTGGAGGTAAGTTCGAATCTTGACTGTCTTCGCTATACTCTACTCGTGGCGGGGTGCGCGGTGCGTAATCTATAAAGTTATGTGCTATATAATACGATAACAATAAGAAAAAAAATATATTTTATAAAACTTTAGGTTTTTATTTACTTTGCTTCATATCGATCGGTTATCGATCAATTCAAACCATCGATGCTTCTATTCTATACAACAGACCGGCTAATTGGAACTTTATGGTAAATCACCTTCGCTCAACGAGACTTATTGTAATGAGTGTAAACAAAATTTACATGCGTCGCCGACTATTATTCTTTAAGGGATCTACTTTAATTTACTGGCTCACCCTTAGCCGGACCATAGGTGTACAATGTATGTGATCTTTAACAAGCACAATTGTGCTTGTTAACAAAATGTTGTTGACAAGATTTTCTAATGTTTGTCTGTTTTTTTAGGTCAAATCTTGCAAGCTGACTTAGAACCACTTCTTCTTATTACACAGAGTTGAAATGTCATATGTTAATTCAATTCATATGACAAATATTTTTATGGTAACCTAATTATAAATCCGAATTGGCGCCAGATTAAGAAACTTCAACGATCAACAGCATAGATACGAAATTTAATATAATAAAAAACAATATATATTCTTGTTTATAAGGTTTATTTTTACTATTTATTTGTTTTAAAAAAACAATAATTTCATAATATTAACAGGTGATTAAAGTAATTATTAGAGAAAAATGAATTAGTTTATATTATATTGTCAAAATATTAGAAATAATAAACTCAAAGCTCGCAGAACACGATCGTGGAATGTATCATATAGTTATAAACATATAAAAAAATACACGAATAGAAAGAGAGTATTACAATTCAGGTTTTAAAATTTCACAAGTGAAAAGTATTAAATGGGAAGAGAATATGGCTGATATTGCGAATTTATAACTCTTTCTAAATTTTTATTCAGAGAATATTTTGTTAGTACATCACATTTTTTCATGGAATTTGTGCTATTGTTCTCGATAAATCCATTGTTTTGAATTTACGTAGACGACCGAGATTTTACAGCGTATAACATTTTTTAAGCCGATTTGTTTTCTATGAAATACTTGCTAACTACTTATTATGTCAAAATGAATGACTTACATACAATGCATAACGCAGAATAAATTGATGATGAAACAGGATGAAATTTTACACGGGAATTCCTGACGGAACGTAGGTGAGCACTAAGAAAGGATTTGTAAAAATGCCTAGAGATATAAAATCGGTATTTAAGCTTATGTTAATGAGATAGGGATAGATGAAAGTTTATTTTAAAATTCATCACCTCGGATGGCACTAAAGTGAAGAAGAATTGGGGATAAAGTTTGTATAGAAGTTCATGATTTTTTAATTATTAAAATAAGAAAATCGGTATATTGGCTTATATTAATGAATACAAATCAGTATTTTTGTGGGTGAGGGTGAAATTGGTGTTCAAAGTTTTGTATAAATGTCCATCTTTTCTCAATGTTCGAATTATGGTAATCGGTTTTGAGGCATCTGTCTTTGAATAAATAACATTTGTTTCAGTGCTCTTAAAAATCCAATAGCCCATAACGGGTTAAATGGGTAATATTAAACAAGTTTGTATGGAAGTTTATCATTTTTGAACTTCTGAAAATGAAAATTGATCAACGCCGGTTACCAACGAACTAATAGTTAAGAACATTTGAGTTTCTGTATCCATGTTAAATTAACTATTTATTATTTTTTTACTGTCATTAGTCGTCTCACGCATACTCGAGACATCTTGTAAGTACAACCGTTACTCACTCATACTAATGCACGCCGATAATAATCAATTTCACGTGGAAAGGCGCGCCTTCGGGATTGAATACTTCTATACACTGTTGGTTGTTACACAAATTGTAGCGTTGACGTCTTTGATCTTGTTCCATTACAAATACCACAACAAAACAAGGACTATTATGTAACATTGCTGAATTAAATAAGTTTTAAGCTAAAATAACTGCGTGCTTGTAATCCTAGAACTCAAACGAATAAAATATAGTATAACAGATTGTATTAACGCCAGTAACTAAAGAGGATTGCAATTTAATCGATTGACTGCAACTCTTTTAAAATTCAGTTCAAAGATTTGATTATTTAAAGAGAAGCTTGTAAAAAGCCCGCCTCAAGTAAAGCCCGATTCCACGAATGTCTCAAAAGGCAGCCAAGGTCACCCCTCGTATTTCAGCAAAGTATTCGGAATCTTCATTGCTTCCGCACTTTTAGCATACACATTTAACGTGTATCTTAAAATTTATTTTTACATGAGGATTCTCCTTCTAACATTTTTCTTCGGCGTGACGTGAATTATATTATTAACGCAAATTTTGAACATGAAAAATTCATTTGTGACCTTCTAGCTGGGTCTACTTGTTTCGTTGCAGTTCCTGAATTGCTATTCAGACATACCTAAGTCAGACCTAGTTTCTTTCGGATGTCAGGCTTGCTAAATCCTAAGATTTTTCAGTGAAAGTGTAAAACCAGTGAAACATCGAACTCCCACGCAGTACTAATTTGTTATACGAGAAATAATTCACGAGAGTTTCTTGTCAACCTTATTCCAGTTTGTAGCGAAAAGTTTAATTACTATAAGCGCATTCGGTAAATTACATTTCACCAGAAATTTCGTATTTTGGAAAATTATTTTAATTTATGAATTTTAAACGCTTTTCAAAGTAAATCTTAGCGCAAATCATTATATTTTCTCATAGTTATATATTTAGATCCCATAAAAGTGTTCAAAAAGAAAAAAAAAAAAAAATATATATATATACGCTAAGAAGATATTTATCCGGTAAAAGTATGTAATTTTTACGTATATATTGTGGGTGCATAGCTTCGGCAGAATATAATAGAACCAACATTTTTAAATCCGCATATTTTGAAAGAGCCGAACCGAAGTGCTTAAGAGAATATTTGTTATATGCATCCATCAGTCGAGCACGTAAGCCGTATCATCCGCATTGGTGCGGGGAGCCCACCAGGATAAACATAACCCGGGATTATTGGCTCGGGCGGCAGGCTGTAAAAGTCTACTAAAGATATTTTTTTCATGCAATTTCATGCAGTTTCACGCAACGGCGACAGACTGTTGGTATAAGAAAATGATAAATGTTTTACAGAGCAATACTCTATTTAACAATTAATTGACAGTGGAGATGTTAAGTACCCAATGGTTATAAATAACTTGTTTCGTGTTTTACGCGTCCGAATATTATTCAAAACAATTTACATAAATGTCATTTTGATATCTGCACCCGTTGCACATTTTATTTTGTCACACGAACTAAACGTTATTCAGATTAGACGAATTAAAAAAAATATATCATGTAAATAAATCAACTTCAGAATATCGATCCAATTTATGTACATTGATCGCTTGAATTCGATATTGACGCTTATAGCTTTCAGTTTTCATGTCGATCAGAAAAAATGAGAAAATATCACATTGCTTATTTTTAATAGTCGTATCTCTTAACCGTTATCTTCGCCTGATCGACTTTTAAAGTGTCATTATTATCCAGCTCGTCAAGACAAACAAACGTGGTACATTTATGAAATAGGACAAGTGCTAAATTGTTAGTACTTGTTTAGCGTTCTGCCATAACGGTATGGCGGTATAATAATAACATACGAGTGTTACCACCTAGACGTCAATTAATTGTTTCACATCAAAAAGGAATACATTTTTAGAAATTATAGTACGATGATACCAACACAATGAACTTCTCGTCTATTGGAGTTATAGTCAAGTATCTATTTATTAAACAGTTTAACAAAAATAAAAGCTATCAAGAGGCTGGTATGTTTATTTGTACTCAAAATAAAAGAACAGTACCCTGTCGTGCAAAAGTGCAGACACATTGGAAGGGAAAATTTTAATAAGTATTGCATAACAGTCAATTTTATCGTGTCCTACTGTCCTAATATCTCATGCCTTCGTCCAGGAACCCCGTCAGCACCATGCCTTATTGGAATATGACTAGTTCCGTGATAAGGTAACAAAACAACAGGTAGAGTTTTGCATTTATATTAATCTAGATTTACTTCAAAGTCAAAGTCAAAGGAAACAAGAGTTAATATAAAAACATTTTTTAAGGTAATTTAAATGCAATTGTTACTACAGAAGCGGGCTTGGAAAAACAATATTACGAGCTAATAAATTCCTGTAAGAGTAGAATTCTTTTAAATAATTATTCTATTTTAATTTAAAGTCGGAGCTTCGACGAATGAATCGTTAAACGTTTATAATTTACAAAATAAATTTAAAAAAAATCTGGCTCTATGGACGGCTCTAGTTGCAATACCCTGTTCGATTTGTTTGTCGACAAATATCCGATAAGACTCTCGCGCCACCTTTATAATTCGAGTTGGATGAAAAAGAACTGATTTCAAGCGGAGGTAACTTCAAAGTACAACTAGTTAATTAAAGAAATAGTTAAAGAAGTATTGAGAAATGCTTCAAATAGATTTGATTTTGGGAACGATCATAAATAATAAACATAATTTAAAAACTTTTTTTTTAATAAACTCTACAATATGTAGTAGTGTAACGTGAAAGGAATTATTATACGATTGCCCATTTAACAATGAATCTTTAAAGTCTTTGTACAACCAATAGGAAACCTTAGAGCGTAAAAACTTTTATAAAAGATTTAACATCCCGTCTTATTGCGTCCACTAGAGGCAGTAGAGTTGGTTCTATTTTCGCCGAGATAATCGGTATTGCGATTCAACAGAGAAACGCTCCGCTAGCATTCTCGCCACCGTTCCACGCGGTCCAGTTCTGTTGACATTATTTAAACTTACAACATCAATATTTTTAACGTAAATAAACTTAGGTACAGGAAATAATGCCCTTACGTAAATAAAATTAGACGAGTTGACAACGATGTTGATGGGTTTCGGCCCAATATCAATTCCATTTCAACTTTACATTTGATAAGTCATAATACTATAAATATATTGAGCTTGTGTACACGCTTACATACTTGTAAGATTACTACTACACAGATTATCCTGAAATTTTGCATACGCGTTGCTAGGGGTACTGTGAAGACCATAGGGTACCTAATAACTGCTAAGTCAGACGGAACCGAGGGTTGTAACAAGTATTGCACGAAGAAGATTCGATAAATCGCGTATCAACCCTTTTATAACTACTAAAATAAAATAAAATGAAATTTAATTCAGCGTAAACATAAATCTTACAAATGAATGTATATTAGATGTGGGCTAATGCAACTGCTATCTGATTAATAATTATACGACTTGAGTAAGTAATTACATATTTAAACCAATTACACGCCAGTCAGAACCAACAAATTAACAAACAGCCACGAGTCAATATCTCAAATGCCTTATATAACATTCATAAATAATCAGAGAAGACATGAAATAAATGAATGGCCGACATAGCCCGGTGACTTGAATACGTGAATCGTAACTGAAACTCGCGCATACAAATCCGGGCAAAAACAAATGCTTTTAAGTTTAAAATTCCTCTTGCGTTCGGTGATGAAGGAAAACTTAGAGAGAAATACTGTTTTTCGAAAAAATACACATGTATATAGACAGAATAGCGGTAGAGTTAGCCCTACAATCTCTTCTCTACCAGTAAGAACCTTTGCCTAGTGATATCAATTATTTTCATTTTACATACATTTATAATTATTTTGTTAATAAAAAATAATATTATTTATATATATTAAAATTAGTAAAAAATCATTTATATTTCGTTTCGTTACAATAATTTAATCAACGGCGTTCGGCGTTTCGTCCCGGTTACAATAATTTAATCAACTAAAATTACGTTAAAAATGCTTACCGAACGAGTCCACTTTATAAAGTTAAATATAATTTACATTACTTTAAATGCCTAGGAAACATTTTTTTTTTTTAAATCCTAATAGTCGACCAGCTGACTAATTGTTCATCGTTATGTATAAAATCATTCAAAAACTTGGTTTTGAAATTGAAACAATTGTGGAAACTCGCATGGAAATACAACATCGAAAATTCAAGTTCAGTCCTAATGCATGATTGAATATCAATTTGCAAACCGTATATTTACTGTTAAACGGACGTTACATGTTGATTATTATCGGAATTCGAACTTCGAATATCCAAATTTAAATTGGAAAAATTCAAATAGTTCAATCGCAATTTGAGCTAACGGCGTAAATAGATAACGTTTAAAACAAAACTAACGAATTAAAACCATATTGAAATTAACAAATTATATTTTTTTGACAGTTGCATTTTTGCTACATCAAATTTAGATCAAATTCGGTTCGCGCTTATCTCTAATTAACTGTATTGACTGGACAATTTTTTATTGACTTTTAATTATTTTATAGTTCTTTCATGTTATAGACTTCAATGAGTTTGAAAAAAAAAACCGTTTGGTATAATTAGTGCTTACCTTAAACTGGCTTAAGAACTCTTGTTGCCTGGTGATGTCGGTAGCCAGGATAAGAGAGCTGATTTGACGTTCCACCTTGACGCGAATTTCCTGCACTTCCAGAAGTCCACTCTCGATGATGCAACTAACAGCCGCTCGCCAGTGATGGTTCTCCAAAACAGACGTATTCTGTTGAACATATAATATATATTAAAAACTAAAACGAATTATATAAGATGAGATAAGAATAATTACAGTAACAAATATCACTTTAATGTTATTTTAATAATTGTAATTGAAGTCACATATTTGCAATATAAAGAATTAAAATTAATGTATACATATTAAGATGTTATCTAAATTCAGAATTCAAGTTTCCAACAAATAGCGCGCTTGGCGGTTGCAAGCAACTATTATTATAAGAGTGAACTTTCAAGTCCAATTCATCCCAAGGAGCGCAACGTTGTGCACATTGATAAGTTACTTTATATTTATAAATAAAACATTTTCGTTTCGTTTCAAGGTTTCATTCAAACCGAAAACGTTTCTTATCCGGTGGGTTGGTTGTATGCTCGTTGAGGACGTAAAGCGCTTTAATAGAATTTAGGTACAAGTAGAATGTTTTTATCACAATAGCTAACTCTTATATAATAATAATAATAATAATATCTTTGTAGTTGGTAGTTTGCTACATATTATGCATGTGCCAAAAATTCATCCGATACGTGCAAGTTTCCTCACGATGTTGTCCTCCGTCGCCGAGAGCGAGATTAGTTGTAAACACAAAATAATCACCATCTTCGGTAACTAACCACGTGTCCTTGTTCTTGCAATATAATGGTTACGTATATCATTTTAATCTACATGAAATTATATAAAATACATTAATAACAATTTTAAAAGATTTCGGTTAGATATCCCTCGACGCTGAGTGATTAATAAAACATATAATTTTATTTGTAAAAAACAATAGCCTTAGAGGAAGAATAATACCCGATCGCTGTAGGTATTATCTTAATATGAAACAATAGTATTCATTATATTAAATATTTTCAAGTTGTAGATTCTTTTTTTAGATTTAAATATATTTCAGGAAAACATTATAATGCGTTGATGGCGATGTATAAAATCCAAATAACAATGAATTAATATTTCGGTTTAATAAGAAACGTTATGTGCGCGACATCGATCTGAGCTTAAACAGTTTTTACGAGGGCGCTCAGTTATCAGCTCGCCGCCTTTAATTTCCGTCTCAATAAGTCACCTTCATCGTTCAACTGTTCAATATCTCAATAACTCGAAATATTGATCCTTCTCGGAGGCACAACATTCTACCCTCGATACTGTATGATTTGCTTATATCTCAGCATCCTTCGTATTTCGTTTGTTTTAATTGGAAGATTTACGGCTCAACAACGCTTTGTGGTAGGACTTTCGTTTACTTAACAAAACAAATTCGTATTAAGCACTCATCACCAGGTCCCAATAAATTCGTCAAATTATGAAGACGCTGCCGAAATTAGGAAGACGAAAAAGATTCCTAACATAAATAAAATTAATGTATGGACCAGTGTCAATAACCGTAGAAAGTTTCATTGTGACGTATTTACCAAGTGAACTCGGTGCCGACAAGCCGCAAGTACATATTTTCGGGAAAGTTTCGAAGAAATAATCCATAATGGAATAATGTAAAAGCGCAAATTAGTTCTAAGTGCCTTTTAGCATGCACACGGCTGCCGTCTAAATGGCACAGGGAGGTGTCATGATAATTCTTGAGCACCTGTACACACACCACAGTTTCCACACTATTAACTTTCAAACGGTGATGATCGAACTTGGGTTAATAGATTGAAGAGGTTGTCATTAATCATTAAATGGAACGATAAAACTGTGTATGTCTATATCATATCAAATACGTCATAGTCGGCTTGTCAGAAAATGTACTCATTCTGATGTATTATATAAGGTTTAAAAAACATTTACTTAACACAATTTATTTTTGGGTCCTTACATACGTCTCATAAAAGTTTTAAGAAAGATTTTTCAAAATCCGTCTCCTAAGTTTTTGATCGTAACATAGGTTACGAAAGTTCGCCAATTTTTTGTGTTAGCAATATGGCGTTAAGGCTTCTATTTCAGGTAAAATATATTTAGTACTGAGTTTTAAAATAATCGTTACTTGAGAGGACTTAATAAGAGTTGCTTGCTATATATGTCAGGATTTCTCTCACAATTACATACTTAAATAATAAAGTTCCAAAAAGAGTTTCCGTCATTTACAAATTTACGACATACTGATTTAAATTTGTGTTTTAGCTTTTCATAGTTACTACCCGGTATCGATATGTTTTTTGTAGAATCCACATTCTCAGTCAATACGTACGTACGTACATTTAATTAAATTTTGTAAAAGCGTGTTTCGAAAGTGCTCGTTGAATGAAGTATAAACTATTACATGCTTTAAACGAACTGGGGTAATAAAACGTAATGAGTTATTGACTACTACTATCATATCAGTGTATTAAAAAAAAACATGACTTTGGTCTTATTTACACTGGTCTTAAGGCCATATATACGACACGACTCATCAAGACTCGACATAAGCCCCTGTAAACCCTCTGGGGATTCCGCCACAAAACATAAGTCTTCTGTCTACATTATCTCAGTGATAATGGCATCAGATATTTTGGTGTGAGCCTTTAACCTAGCCAGGTTAAAGAATCCACTGTCATCGGTACGGAAACGGATACGGATGCCCTCAATCAAAGTCTGTGTATTTTAATCTTATACATTGATCAATGACCCAGTCGACGTAAAACTCGGAAATGGCTCACTTAAGCTGGTAGATAATTTCAAATATCCCGGTAAAACGATAACATTAAGGTGCCTTCTCGATGTTAATGAACAAACTAAACAGCGGAATTGGAGGAGCTATTGCAACTTTTAGCAGACTTCGCTTCAAGGTGTTCCGATCACACGACATAAAGCTCTCTACAAAAGCGGCTTTGTACATGGCGGTCATTCTGCCGATCTCTCGTTTGGCCATACACTATAACTATGTCGGAGGGGTGCTGACCTGCAGTGAACATGCGCTGCAAAAATTGCCTTTACCAGTCAATCAGCGTCAGTCAGAGAAAACAGAACAGACGTTCTTAATAGATATATGCATACTACTATATCTCATTTCATGCAATTAATAAATGTTTGATAAAATTTTAGCTTAAGAAATGTTTCATTTCTCTTACCCCTCTCGCAAGTGAAAATATATTATAAGTTTTTGAGAAACTAAGAGATTGAATTTGCTTAATTGACTGACCAAAGACAACGAAAAGTTTATTATATAAGTATATTATTATGTGCAATCCGTAAAGTTAAGTATTTTAATGATAATAATTTATGTTAATGATAAAAATAGTAGAAATATCACATTATATCCGAATAATATAAATACCAATCTATTCATACTCACCTATATATGAGTATAAATCCGAAAGTAAATATGTCTGAGTATATGTCTATAAGTAAATAAACTAAAACTGCTGATCGTTATAGACTATGAAACCAAGGAAACCTTGTTCAGATTTCATTCCTGAGTTGCTGGGAACAGTTTTAACAAAAACATAATTAAACGTAACTTTATTAACTTGAGTTAACAGATAATACCTATTCTACTAGTGCAACGATATATTTTTTATTTTATTTAATACAGTAGACGCGTGTCAGTTACCGAGCGCAAGTTACGTCCTAATATATTTGCCTTAAAATTTATTCATTTTCGTCTTCATCGTCATAAGCATATTAACGTCAAAGATATGGCAGCCTCTCGTGGCGTGTTTCGCAGACACGTGATACGAGATCGAGTTATTTTTCAATACAATTTATGAGAAATTTTAATAATTTAAAGGAAAATAGTATTTCGTTTTTTTTTTTCAAGAAATAGCCAAATGAAGAGGGCTATTATTTTATTAACGTATGCTTTACATTATATACAACATAAGTAGCATTAGCTTCGTTATCGCTTTTAATCTACAGTAATTTACGGCGAACATTATATGGATTCCTCTGAGCTATTCTCTGGACGTGGTTTTGTTTTGCATTAGCTATAAAGTTTATAAATTTACAATTAAAATTTAAAATTTCATAGTTAATGCTAAATATATATGTGGCATGTTATTATATAAAATAACGATCTGAACCCGCGGCATTACCCGCGCGAATTTCATAACACAAACTTTCACCTACCATTTAACCCCCTCGAGGGTTCAATTATAAAAGTAACCTATATTTTTCCCTGGGATTCAAACTATCCCCAAACTAAATTTCATCTAAATCAGGTATAGCGGTTTAAGCGTGAGATTTACTTTCGCATTTATAATATTAGGAATGTTATGAATTATTCATATTTTTTAAACTTATCAACTACCAATATTAGAGTAATATAATTTAAAGTCAAAATAGACTTCAATCAAATAGGCCCGACGTTTCTAAACATGCCACCACGCGTTACCGTCGGCTTTGCCAGCGCCAGGCCGTCATGTCCACGTCCACAAACGATGCCCGCGGCGTTACTACCGGCTAACCTTAGTACATGAATCCCCGGTATATCCACATGAGCACCAAAACGAATTTGAATCGTTATTTTTTTATACTACTGATAATATACAATATAGTTTAGCTCGAAGTTCTTTTACGCGGGTTAGAGTGAGGCAGAGGCAGAAAAATAGAATTTTGCACCCTCCAGTCAACCTTTTTCCACTTTCTCTTTATCTTTTTATGTTATATTCGGTTTCATATAAAATTATTTAAATTTATATTTTGGGTTTAATTCAAAAGGTGTTTTTTAAAAACAATTTCATTTCTTGTCATTTAACTACACTCAAACGTTATTAATTTATTTAATTGTGTCTGTAATATAATACGTAGCAAAAGCAATTTCTTTTCGACTGAATGCCCAATTATACATCTCTCTTTTTTTTAACTAATATATATATTTTTTTATAATGTCGGTAGGCGGACGTGCGAATAGGTCACCTGATGGTAAGTGGTCACTACCGCACATAGACAAGGCCGCTGTAAGAAATATTAACCATTCCTTACATCACCAATGCGCCACCAACCTCGGGAACTAAGATGTTATGTCTTGTGCCTGTAGTCAAATATACATATTGTTTTATAATATTCGTGTGTACTCTGAATGAGAGTCATAAATTACAAGTTAACGCTTTTATACATAGTAACATTTTGTAAAATAAAAGTGTCTGCAGGATTTCATTACACGAACGAAAACGAATAACTTTAGCAGGATATATTGACTTCGTGAAGTTAGAAACTCGGTGTTACGAAGTTATTACTTCACGTGTTTATGCAATATTTATCACCGTTCCTAACAAATTATTATTTGGTATATACCTAACGTTGATGTAAATATATTGTGACGTTACAATTTCTACTTTGTTAAAATATTTCGAAGGGCTGACAATTATACATTGCAATTATTCCGAACAGTTCTATGTTGAAGAAATAATAAAATTTCAAAGCGGTATTGTTTCGAAAGTCATTTCCCATAACACGTGATACGGATAACCGAAATACACCAATAGAGCTGTATCAATGTCAGTTGTCTAACTTTTTTGATCGTGAACGCTAGTAAGTTCCGCAAGGGATGATAAATGAAAACTCTATTTTAGTTTCGAATGGAATAAAATCACCCTATAAATACTGTATTAAGCATCAGCCAATGGATGACTTAAAAAACAATACTTTGTTTTACAACTATTTTATTATATCAATATTATTATTATTATTATATTATGTCTACTTTTAGAAGATAATATTATATTTATGTTTAAATTCATGTTTGTATCGAGATTATTAAATAAGATACAATTTAAAATTTTTTTTGTTAATATATACCTTATTGTTGATGTGATATTATTAGAGACCCGATGTCAATTAATATTATAATTGTAATTGACATCTAATATGATTTCTCCTAAACTAGAAATAGTTAAATTTTGACGCACTATCCGAATCTATTTCCATTCTAATTATCGCTGTCAATTAAGATAAACAATAAAACTGTTTATTAACAAAGTCAATATCAAACTCAATAATCAGAGCATAATAGGATTCATAATAGCAATATATAAAATGGTTTGTTCTGACTAGCAGGCCCTACGCGTTTATGAACAGCCAAAACCACAGTCTAGAAAGGTGAAATTTGAATCTCAGATTAATTAAATAACACAAAAGACGAGCAAGTTTAAACATAGGTTCAATTAGTCATTACTACGTTTGGTACGTGTGAAAATTTTCATATGAAATTCAGACGATTGAGAAAACTTGATGTAATTTGAATGTGGAATAATACTTTACAATATACAATAGATATACGAGTAACATTAACTTCACAGTTTGCGCTACCGCAGCGGTCGGGCCGCTTATTACGGTGTCACGGGCGAGGCTTGCGGTGGACGGCAATAATTTCACTATTATTTCAGAGCTAGCCTCATGAATATGCTTTGAAGGAATAGAACCACGTACCCATTATTGCGCGATCTAAATTATTATCTCTCTATATTACGGGTATTCCTTTATCGCATCGAAAATGCAGAATTAAATTCGACTAAGTTTATTCGATTGATTTAAACGAAATCTTTTTACGGTCCGATTTTAGAATACACTTTCAATCTTTCACTTTCTGATTTTACAATTATTGTTTTAACATAAAAAAAATCGTTGCTTTTCATACAAGCATACAACGGAAGAGATATTAAATTTAATCACTGTTGATATTTTAAAAAGTATTAAAATAGGATTCATTGCTTATGACTTGAAATATTTGCCTGTGATGTCCTTTAAATAAATACCTCGAGATTTGAGTAAAGTGGACGCTATAATTGCTTTTTGTCAAAGCGCTTTCAGTTACTTACTGAAATTGTATGTTACCTTTAACGTTCTAAGCTCCATTAGTATCGACTAACAGATGTTGAAACTAATTTGATACATGGACTTTAGTCGAAAGTTTAATTAACGTTGTTATAATTAAGAACTAAATTACGTTGAGAATTCATATTTTAATGTATATTTTTCTTTAAATATTTAACAGAAAAATCGTATGTACACATCTACATATTAAAGGCACGCGTGGAAAGGAGACAAATACATTCAGTATGTTACATATAACAACAACCTCCCAATATACCATAGCTGGGCTACGGACTCTCCCATTTTCAAAGAAGCTTCGTAGCTTACTCCCCTATACGGCTCCAATAGCAGCAGATTGGTAATACGTGACAAATGCTCATCCGACACGCCGAACACGATATGAACAACATATAGGGACGTAATGTTTAATTGAACATCAACAAAGCTCATTGCCGACTTCCGTGGTCGAGTAGTGTGTACACCGGTTTTCATGGGTACGCCACTCCGAAGTCCCGGGTTCGATTCCCGGCCGAGTCGATGTAGAAAAAAGTTAATTAGTTTCCGATGTTGTCTTGGGTCTGGGTGTTTGTGGTACCGTCGTTACTTCTGATTTCCATAATACAAGTGCTTTAGCTACTTACATTGGGATCAGAGTAATGTATGTGATGTTGTCCAATAATTATAATAAAAAAAAAAAAGCTCATTTAATGTAACTGGCAATGTAACCGACGCATCAGAGCAGTATAACATCAATTATATGACAACGCTTAAAATAAACCTATTACTATCAAAACTTGAACATCTAATAAATGAAAAAACATTTCGAAATCGATATTATTGGTTTGCGTAGTTCACAAAAAATTCAGGATCAAAAATAATAGCTAACGGGCAAGCAGCGCTTGTCATTCACTTAATCTGTGTAAAAAAAAATATCTCGTGCTCGTTGGTGAAGGAAACCTTCGTGAGGAAAACGAAATGCGTCGGATTTCAATGAGATACTGCCACATGTTTGTTGACTAACGAATTATTTATTAATATTCAATTTGTATTTATGCTAGACGTATCAAATATTTGTTAAAGTTGATTCATTTTATTAACATGACATTGTAATTGTAAAGCCCTGGGACATGTTGATGTATGTTTAAATACAAACTCGAATTTATTATATAAACAACGAGTACTAAATATTGCTCAATTATTTATTCATTTGTACATATTTATTTGAAGATAATCTATAATACTGTAGTTACATCCGAGTCGAATACGCATTTGAATAGGTCTTGCTCTTTGTCATAAATAAAAAACGGAAAAACGAGTATTAAAACGATTTTTTTTAATATACGTTTTATAAAGTGAAATACGTCACACCGTTTCTATTTTGTTTTACATTTATGAAGTCCTGTCCTTTTTATAAAATTTGTAAAGCTGTTCTATATTTAGTCGCACAATGTGTATTGTTCTTTAGAATGTCACTGGTAACTGAAAGAGTCAATTCGTTGCATGAAATTAAAGGGTAAAAATGATAACATTATGTGCACGTCACATGCAGTTTCGCCCGCGTGCTATTCGAAACATCCCTTTTTTCGTCCTCTATTACTTAACCCTTATCAACAAAATCACTAATCAATTATATATTGAAGTTTATTTTGAAAGCGTACTTTGGGTGCGTAAGGTTTTAAGAAACATTGTGCGATATCCAATTTCAAAGTTGAAGATATAATACATATTACTATATGCTAACCACTCAAGGCTAATATGTATTAAAAAAGTAAGACTATATCCTTGCATGGAACTCAAACTCACTTCGTACTAAATTTTATTAAAATTTGTTTAGCGGTTTATACGTAAAACTGTCACCGACATACAGAGTTACTTACGCATTTATAATATTAGAATATTACATATTACATAAGGATAATTAAATGTTGACAATATTATCTATTAACATAATTATCTCCAGTTAACAGTTGACCAACCTGATACAAAGCGGCGAGATGGTTAGATGTTGCGATCAGGAAAGGCTGGTTGACTCCAGGGTGGTCCATATCGTGTGCGATGGCGGCCAGCAGGGACGCCATTATCTCGATGGGCTCTAAATAATTACGAATCTAAAACAAAGAACGAATAAAATATATTAATTTTTTTTTTTTGTTAAGTAATGTGTATTATTACAAAGATATTTTCTATGTTGCCGTATTTAAATCGATTCCATCAGATGGCGAACTATGTATCCTTTTTTTTATAATGTAGTAATGGTCACCGATCAAGATTCACGTCTGCTTGAACAATAATAAGAAGAAGTGACTCTTAAACAGTGATTTCGAATTCAAAACCCAAATCAATAATTAATCACGTGCTCACCCTACTGAAAAAGGAAAACCTCGTGAGGAAACCTGTGTATGGTATATGACAGTCAGTCACATTATACTCATCAATCCACATTGGAAGAGCTTGTTCAAAAAGGAGAGAAGACTTTAGCCCAGTAGTGGAACATTTACACACTGTTATTTTATGTAAAATAAAAAAATGAAAATGAAGAGATCATGAGAAATCATGAGAGCCAATGGACTTACACAGGATGACGCGAACGACCGTGCAAAGTGGAGTAGGCGTAGTCGGAAGACAGACCTTAGCATTAGCCAGGCAGAAGAAGAATAAGATGCGTGAAGAGATCACAAAGGCACAGAGTAAAGAGAGCGCAAATTATAAAACTAGTGATAAAAAATTCGCATATCCAGCCATATCAATATAGGCATATATTTACTTGGGGGAATTTTTTTGTGCCAGCTCGTCTGGGTAAGTACCACATTCTCATCAGATATTCTACCGTCAAACAGTAATACTTAATAATTTAGTGTTCCGGTTTTAAGGGTGAGTGAGTCATTTTGAAGCACAAGGGACAACATCTTAGTTCCCAAGGTTGGTGGTGCAATGGTTAAATTTCTTACATCGACATTATAAAGAATGGTTATTATTTCTTACATCGACAATTTTTTTTAAGCGGTGGTAACCATTTACCGTCAGGTGGTCTATTTGTCCGCCCGCCAAATTACTACATAAAAAACCACGTCGAGTATAATTAATTTGATGAATACATGAACAAGCTCAGTCAGCCAGAGGAAAATCATAGATTTTTTCATTGTACACATTGGAATGTATGCTACACAAATAAAAACTTTATATCAAAGAATGTTGATATCTACAGAATTTCCCTCGACTCCAACACTGCGATTGAATTTAAACATTTATTCTCGTTGTTTAAATAATGTTGAAAAATGTTTAGGGAATACTTAATAATTTTTATTCAGCTTGGAATCAGTCGATTGTTTAATTTTTTCGGTTGGCCGTGTATACGAGTGCGGAATGCAACGCGCTCGATTATTAAAATATTTCTGTTCGGCATGTATGGAATTTTTTTATAGAATTTTTATTATAGGTAATTTATTAATATTTATTTTATTATAAAGCATTAAGAAAGATGTAACGAGCTATAACCAGAGATTTAAAATTAATAATGTCATATTTGATTAATTTCTAATTTCGTAACATATTATACACAAAAGGCTCCGTAAGAATCCGCCTACCGTCAATGTAATATGTATTAGGTTTTACACGTCTAAACGATTGTGCGGTGTGGTTCCGCAAAATAGAGTAGAGCCTCTAAATACCCACGAGTGTCACAGCATCCATTAATCAAGTCCATTCAGTAGGAGGAAATCCACCAGAAAAACCAATCTCAAGCTCTACTTACGAAATCCTTTCTATCAGACAAGGCACCATTCATTCGATGTCCATTTGCACGTTGCACACTCCGCCTAACGCCAATAGAATAATCTTTTATCCTCACTAATAACATAAATGCGTAATTGAGACTATTTTCTTATTTAAGCTTTCTCGTGTTTATTATTTTTATTCAAGTGATCATCATCAAATTTTGTTAGAGATATAAAATCGGACATAGAGTACTAAGAACCTGATTCCCCTTTAAGACAAACCTACCCCTATAAATAACAATTAGTTTGATTAAATAAAATAAGACGGCAGGTTTTTGAAACATCCAGAATGATAATTGTCCATTAAGATAGTTAATTAAAGATGGTTCTCGACGAAAAACACCAAAGTTTCGAAAGCGAAATATAAAATAAATAATTAAAAGAATAATTCTATTTTTAGTATCCTTAAAATGATTACAATAACATATACGACTTCGTATAATGGCATTTTAGATAAACATCAGGATATATTAAAAAAATAAAACCGTCAATGCGCGTCAAGTACTTAACGGGTATGTATGTATGTAAATTCGTATCTGTACTATTTTTACGAAATATTCGAAATTTAAAACGTGAGATACATGATCATTTCTTTAAAGTACACCTTACATTTCTGATAACGTTCAAAAACTACAAGATATTCGATATATCTTACCTAGGTTACGACTATACGACATATGTATGTGTGTGTGAAATGCGAATAGTGTTGTAGCACGATATCCTGCTTGTGCCATTTTATTAGCGAGTGGGCGATCTATGAACGTGATATATTGCAATACACTTGACTTATTGGAATAGGAAAGAGAATTTTATATGTGTTTATGATCGTAATTGGATTTATTCATTTGAAGATTGTAATATTTAAGTTTCTTTCTGATTGATTACTACGTTTGAATGGTTAATTAAGTTTTGAATATATATACATATTATCTGAACCCATCATCATCCACAAATTATTTTAATTTTAACCATAAAGTGTGAATTAAAAAATTTGGTTAAGTGGTTTAGCCATGAAGACGTAATATATAGGCGGTCAGACAATTACTATCGCAATTATAATATTAGTATCAATAAACTTTACCTGTTTAAAGTTGATAACGCTATGTAAAGTTCCTTCACTCAAAAACTTATGTCGGGTTCATACATTTTTCGAATTGTTAATGTATGAACCCAACATAATAGTCGTTTTGAAGATACGATAAAGAAAGAAAATAATTTGAGTGCAATTATAGATTCTTGTATCTATAACAAAAACAAAATGTAGAAAGAAACGCGTATCATGCATATCAGTTTATTAACAGCCTTGACAAACATCAAATCAAAAACTGGAAATAAAAATTAAATTGAAGATATATTTATATAAAAAGTAAAACATTTGAAGCGTGCTGGAAGTAACGTCTCAGTTTTGAAGTCGTTTGTCGAGGTTCCATGAAACAAACATTCCCATGGGACTGCGGAATATCGCATGACCTCAAATATGTCGCGAGGATTGATATAACAGAATTAGAAACATTGAATTTATTAGTCAAAGCGTCTGCGTACATTTAATCATGTCAATTAAAGAGCGTCTCTGTGTGACTTAATAGCAAGAAGTACGTGTACTAGGCGTACGTAACCTAGTAGTATGCTAGTATACTGATAGCATTCCAGATTATTGGGGGATGTTTCGTAGTCAATATAATATAATTTGTACCTGGAGGTTGATGTTATAATAAAAAATATTTATTACATTTTAATCCTCGGACTTAAAATTCTTCAATTCTGGTATAATAACAAGGCTGCGTACCTCACCTATTCTGTTTCTTCTGCATACGATGACTTTTGTAAATCGGCAGTACCGTAGAACCTTATTTATAACGCTAATATTTCTCAGGAATACGTCGACGAAAACCGGAACGAACTTGTGACTGAAATCGAGTCTTTGTAAAACAAACTCTCGAACTGAAGCCGGCTAAACCTAGTTAAATTAAACTCCAAAAAGATATAAGTTTGCGCGTTAACCGCTAAAATGTCACCGTTCGTCGTATCTCCACGATTTGAGAACATTTCTATTAATGCCACAGCTAGTATCGGAATACTTGGCGTTAATGTTTTGAATGTCGTTCCGTATTTCATAAAAATAATATTTTATATATCTAGGGTCGTTGTACTCTCGCCACAATAACATGAACTAATTAAAAAGACCAAGACAAACTCTTAAACAACAAACTATTTAAAATGATAAAAACCAAAAAAATATCTAATATTGAAAAAAACACCGTTATAAAGTGTACGACATTTTGAGTTTCTTATTTTCTGCAGGTTCCGTATGTCCGTCAAGACTCTTTTTGTTTGAGGTATAAAGTTGAAATTAATAAATTTAAAACTGTAAATTTGTTACATCAGTATAGGTTTCTCCATCAGTTTAGTGGGTAATGTCATATTAGGGTTTGCATTCACTATCAATTCGTTCAAGTGCGACCAGGCTCCAGTCGTACAAACTTTTATGTTCTGCGGCAAGCGCTCTACGCGATTGCGGTTTTTTCGTGAACGCAAAACGGAGACTAGTGTGGCATAACGTGTTTGTTTAATGTTTTTATTTAAAGTTGCGAATGGTGGGAAAACGCGTTACGCGCTTCCCCCACGTGATGTTAAGTGGGGGGGGGGATGTGGGACTCGCCGGTGCCCTGGACGCCGAATGCGCCCAGGAAACTCATTTGGCCTAGAAATGTAATTTTCAACCCTAAGTTCTGAAGTACGTTTTGTTTGATGTGTAAAGTAAATAAAATTAAAATAAAAAAGCCTCTCATTTCTCACCAAATCAATTATACATTATATTAAGTTAAAAAAGTTTTATTAATTATATTATAAATAATGCATTTTAAATTTGATAATTTCTTATGTTAAGTTATATTTTATTTACAATAATAATAATATAAAAAAGAAACTTGTATTTAACATTTTCTGTATGTGATGTGATGTGTATAGTAATAGCCTGTAAATGTCCCGCAGCTGGGCTAGGGTGTCCTCTCCGATTGTTTTTTTTTTAATCTTAGATGTCTTTGAGTATATATCCACGTTGTTTATCACCAGTATAATAATTTATACACGAAACCAGAATATAAGTATACTGTAGTATGTATATACGAGAGGATGAAAAATTTTCATTCCTCGCTAGAGGTTGAAGAAGAGCACATTATCATATTTGCAGTTAATTTATTCATGCGATACTATGTCCGAAACTTGGTAGTTTCGGAGTTAACATTTTTATATTTTAATATAAAACTTTAGTTTGTATCCAAGTTACATACAAGTTAAACCAACATTGTATACAAGTTAAATTTGTATCATGGATCGTACAGAATTTTGTTTATTGATATTGACACCACCAAATAAACAGTATATTTCTAGTGTTTTTTATTTAAGACTGTAAAACCAAGCGGTATGTTATAAAAGATTAGAAGTCAATAAAAAAACATTATCTGAAAATATTTTACGAAAAAAAATATTGAATTCATTTCAGTTTAGAATAATATATATTCATAAAGGTAAACCAAACTGCATAATCATTTTTTTAATTAAATTGAAAACTTTAGCAATTTAAGAATAAATAAATTTAGTCAAGTTGACCGCACACGTGCACGCTGGGACAATGTAGTGCATTGCTTGGTTAATTGCTTTTTTAACAGGGTTGCGAGTTAGCCTCGATTTTTTTGTTTATATCCTGTACTTTTTTGAATAGGTAATAGACTTAGGAAGTAACTAGTTTCCGCTCACGGTTTAAGCCGCGTTAGGGGGTGTGGGTGATAATGATTATTAAAATCATGTTAATTGCCTTTATTGTAATGTTTTAATAAATTTATTAAGTATTTTTAATCAATGACGTAAAAAGATGATTTTTTTATTACATTTATAAAATCAGCAAACAATAGTTCAATTGATTAATGAAATTATATTTATTTTCAGATTCAATATAAAAAATATACTTGTATTAAATTTTATAATTTCCATAATGTGCGTAATATGTAGCGCAGTCATTATCAAAGTTATACAATGCGACGTCGTTGGCGTTATGAACAATTCAATGCAATGTTTTCTATAAAATAAATGCAAACAGTACTTCACGCTACGCTCTAGCTGCACTTCGTAGCGGCCTGACGCTATCTTTCATGACAGCAACTACGAGTGCGTCGTAGCAAACTAGTAACGCTGCAAACTAACTTTTGTGTAACGAAATTATCTCACGTTTTATCACTTGCACTTCGTAACAATTACGGATAAGATCGTCTGTAAATTTAAACCCTTATCACAATAACGATTAGCGACAAGTTTACGTGTATTTCAAATTTTGGCTCAAACATATGAGCCGTTAAACATATGTTTTATATGAGAAGACATATCGCGATTATCGCTTTAACATAATTTGACTTAAAATATTTTGTACAAGAGGTATTAAGGTAATGAAATACAAAAATATAAAATGAATTTCAATAATAAATGAGTAATAAAGTAAGTATATATTTCCGTACAAATGGTATAATATTTTACAAGAAAGTTTAAAGCCGCAAGATATTTAACATTTTAAATTCTCGCAATAAAGAATCTTACTTAACGCAAAAATCATAATATTACTTTAGTGTGGTTTTTTTTTAATACAACAAGCCAGTTTTATTCTAGAGTTTAAAGGCGCTTGGAAAATAACAAAAAGGTTCTAGTAGTTAAACAATAAACATTTTGAAAGAACTTAAAACCGAGTTAATATAGACGAAATGAAGTATACTCTAGAAAATACTTATTAGCAACTATTTCAAGCTAAGTATTTTCTTTTAATTAAATTACAACTGCATCACTTTGAACTTATTGAATTACTTAACGGCGTCTACTGTCTACTTTATGTATACAGAAGGACGGTAGTTAAGTGAACGAGTAAGTTAATGGTAAGTTGTCACTTTGCATAGCTTAAGCTGCTTGTCCACCGTGTTCTTTAACCTATATCCCTCACGCGGCTATTGCTCGTTGGAACGTTGTTAAATGTTTTGAAGGCTGATTTTGTGCGATTGCAAAGCGAAAATCTGAGTGAGGAAGCGAATAAACAATATGTTAAGTGTTTTCTGTATCGAGCTGGGTGATGGTGCGAAGAAAACTATTTAGTGCGAAGAAATGTCAAAATTCTAAATTTAGATTTTTATAGTCTACAAGAATATAATGAAATACAACGTAATCATTTTTTTAGCATAAAGTTTAAATGAAAACAGAGAACACTGCATGTTTCTTATTGGATCGCAATGCTAAGCTTGTATTACCTTTTTTATTTATTTACATAAGAATTATTACCATTAAATATATACAAATATGAATTAAAAATAGTTACTATATAAATCTTTACCAAGTGGAATTGTGGCAGGAATGCAAGCATTTCCCCGTTAAATCGCAATTCCGATCCTCTGGGCAAAATACGAACCAGCCCTCCTATCACCAGTGGAGGCTATAAGGCGAGTTGTTATACTTTTGATGAAGTTTTTTGCATTACTACTCCAAGGGTCAAGTGTTTCGACAGCAAATGGGACAAAAAGTAATTTGACATAAGACACGAATATTTGGATCGTTAATTATTATATTACCTACAATTATTGCGTGACCATATTACAACGTCTTACCTAACTTTGATACCTTTTTTTGTCGTAGTATATTATTAATGCGACGTATAATTGTTTGAGGATATGATTTGCAGCGAGCGAGTCGTAAATAAAAAACGAACCAAAAAAATTTAAAGAAGACTTAATAAATAAGTTTATTACGTATCAGATACTTTACAGAATACAAGGAAAGAAGGGAGGGAACGACAAAATAGATTCTTATAAGATGCTGAAGTCTAATAACATCATGCATAAAGAAAAACTCTGTGAAAAAAATACAGACTCCCATTTATAAAACAGAACAGCTTATAGTTAAAGGCGCCTCTATTTTCCGTCGCGAGAACACACCAGGGTTATACTATATATTTTGTTGGACAGCCTATGGCAGAACTAATTATTACAATATTATAGATCTGTCCACTCAGATAAAGGCGCCTTCGAGTTAAATTATCGGCGTGCATTAGTTTGAGTGACGCTCCAGCTTACAAGATGTCTTAGTGTGTGTGAGACGACTAATGTAAGACTTAGGGAAGGGCCGAAACAGTGAAAAAATAAAAGAAATAATAATTGCATAACAGAACTTTCGTTAGTTATGGAAGAGCCGAGGCTATTTATAACTTGCTAGAAAGTTCTCAATTTTCCACATTGAAATGTAAGAAATAACTTTATAGCCTTATTATTATTTTAAACACTTTTTGTTAGTAAAAGTTGCCTTACTTATTTACATAAGAGTATATAAACACACTTAAAGTGCTTGGTTCCGAAAGATTGCTTCTACATTGGTTAGTAAAAGCGGATATATCGCTTGGATTGATCGCGATAATAATTGCAGTCAAGAATCATCTTTAATTTTCTGCGCTTCTACGGCAGGAGCTCTTCAAAATGAGAGAATAGTCAATTTTTATATGCAGCCATTGTCCAATAATCACTGGGACAAAAATCGGCTTACGCTTTTCATATATAAAATATTATGCGTCACGTCATTGTCAAAGAATACTCTGCTGCGTTATACGTCTTCCTACTTAGTATCACCGCGACGCCCGGACGGGACGCTAATTGAATATAATTACAAATGGTTTTAGATAATTGAATGTTGTAGGTGCACTTTTTATTGTCTCCATAAAATATCTGTTAATTTAATTAATGACTAGGGAACAATTATTCTGAAATGTCATTAAAGTCATTATGAAATAGCTATATAAAATAGGCTTTATTTTCATTTCTTCGTATTAAGATTAATATCAAATAGATGTCGATCTAAAAAGGTACTTAAATTCTCGAACAAGCAAAATACTCTCAAGCTATTTTCAAATATAAAGTACAGCTTTTTTAAATGAAATATAATACTGTTACTTAGTGATTTCAAACTGAAGTTAATTGCTGTTTTAGTGGCGTATTTTCTCCACAATAGTTGTAGACATTTCAGAAAAAAAAGAAAAATTACGGTGCTTGAAAAATACGGAGGAATATTTTATTTACTAATAAGAATATTATTTAAGTACATTCATGAGATATTTTTTATCTGAACTCTGAGGTATTATTTAGACAGAAGATATTATAGTACCTCGAATTTATGAAGAATATCATCTGTATGTATATCGTATTGTAAGCCTATAAATTATTTTATATAAAATATTTATAAATAATCATGTAAGGTTGTATAGCTTTTAGCTATTGAGTTATATTCAATCACAGATTTATATAAATGTGGTGAATACTTTTTGGTTTGACATTTTTATAATAAAAGTAGAGGAAGAATATTTTTCAATTTGACATGGGAATTGTTAATCTGGGTTGAAAAGCGGAAGATAATGGATGATTGTAACAAAAACTGGAAAAATAAATATTGTAAACTATATTAAATATTGTTAATTATTTGACGTTCCTATTTACTTGAAGCTGGGTCTTCAGTATATACATAGGGGAACAATAATTTATCGATCTTACACATTGGATTGCGAAAAATTTACATAAAACTCTAACTTAATTCAACTCTGACTATATGGTGTTGTCGACCCCTAGAATGTTTTTAAGAAAACACAGGCCCAATGGTGATCTGTAGCCATCTGCTGTTACAATGTGAGTTTGTGTGCTGTGCTTCATATGTAAAAGTGAATAATTAACTAATGTCTAATAAAAGATTAACATATAATACCTGTTTCTGCTGCAAGAAGCAGTGCATAGCCTGTGTGACATCAGCTGCGTGGATCGAGTTATGGTACGGGTTATTGCTATGGTATCCCTCCTCGATCATGGTGAACAGCCTCCATGTCTTAGCGGCGTCCAGCTTGAAGTACGATATCAGGCCGTAGACGTGGAACAAATGCACGCACAACACGGGCAAGCAACGCCCTGCACAAAGAGAATAGTATGCAAAATATCAAATAGCACAATGTTATACTAAATTTAATAATCCATGGTTCATTAAAAGCAAAAGTCAATTTTGTAAATATTTAATATATGCGAAAAAAGCATATATTATTCGGTAAATCAAAGGTAAGATCTACTGTTATAGTCGTAAGTATTGTTATAGAGAATTCAATATTACTCTTTAAAACTCAAACATCTTTCATATAAAAGCTTTAACAAGAAACACGTCAGACCTGTTAAGAACCGGCGAAAGAAATTCAGAAGTTAAGTGAAGCTATTATTGTCCGAACTGATGTGTATAGATTTCTCTTGTTTCCAATAGTTCGACACATCTCAAATACATACGTAGAGAGATGGCTATAGTTACGTATCTATTTATATTTTTCATCTATTTATATTCGTTTTCACTGCTTCAACGTAAAACTGTCTAGAATCCTATATAATTTTAAAAATAAACTCATACTTAAACTGGTTACACATACATAAAATAAATGTATGTAACTACAGGCACAAGGGACATCTTTTTTTCTAAGGTCGGTGGCGCATTGGTGATGTGAAGAATAGTTACATTTTATTACGGCGCCAATGCCTACGGGCCTTAGTGCCATTTGCATGTTCCCTAATCTATGATTTAAGAAAAAATAAATATTTGGAATAGTAATGACTATCTTAAAGAAATAAGTTTAAGTACGGGTATTGATATATTTATTTTTCTTTCATAGAAATGTACACAATATTCGTTATGATTTTTTTTTAATTTGACAAAGAGTTCTATTGCAATGTTATATTAAAGATTAATCACTAAACACATTCATCATTTGGCAAAAATGAAATGTGTTTGGTGATCCATAGTGTACTTTTTAACAGAAAATTCAACTTTATTAGCACCATACGTTTAAATGTAATTGAATTACAAACATCTCGGTTCTGTTCATTAATTTAGTACTGTAAGACATAATAACTATATCATTACACAGTTTATAATAACTCAACCTGCGTCAGTTGTCAGCGAACGTCTCTATCGAAAACAAATCAACAATGTAGATTATTTTCTAAAAATTGTGCAAAATTCGCAATCTCATAAATTGGCTACTATTTCAGCGGAAACGCACCATAAGCACTTGCCGCTCACCCTTCTAACCGAAACACAGAAATGCAAATAATCTCTCTTTGATCGTAGAATAGCTGAACAGTGGTACCGCCGATTGGACGAGCTTACACGAAGCTCTACCACAAGTGACTAAATACGCAAACATTGACATTTATAGTGATAATAATTTATTGCTGGTATTTATTTAATCAAAACCTAAGTCAAACGTTGTTATCTTTAAAACAGTTTTCATCGTCGGCCGACCTCGCGCGTCGAGTGTCACATGAAATGTAGTCAAAATTAATGAGGTGCTTGTAACAAGTCTTGGAACTTGAGATGGAAACCGAATGAGGTTTTAATTCTAAAATAACAAGACAAGGAATTATAATTTGTTGCAAAATCATTTTAAATGTTTCTTGAACTGTTGTCATAATATTATAATTTATGAAAGTTCTTCAATTATATATATAAACGGTAAATATGTGCTCAAATAATGCGGGCAACGACAGGCGTGATAGAGTTGTAACATTGTTTCAATCCTGGTCCCTACCAGGATAAATAACGAAGTCAAAATACAATCAACGCTTAAAATAATTATATTTTAGAAAACATCAAATTCGAAATATGTCCTCAGAATTCGATCTGTTTTATTTAAAAGTAGGCGAACCAGCGGCTTTTTCCGCGTGATTTATAAAACTATGTGTACCTTTAGCACACAAATTTTATCCCTTCGCGAGGTGAATTGAAAAAGTATTTTATTTCCTTTCCCGGGAATCCAACTATCTACACGCTAAATTTCATCTAAATTGGTGCAGCGGTTTAAGTCTGACGAGGTAACAGATAGACTATCGCATTTATAATATTAATAAATATAGTATAATTTGATTAATATTATCTAAACCGCGTTATAAAGTATCAGTTTTTAAAGATAAAAGGGTATTATGTTTAAAAATAATATTTACTGTTACATTAAATCGACTTCAAGGTCAGATCGAGGGTAATTTTTAAAAGCCCAATTCCTTCACGGTTGAGGTTACCTTTGTTATTCAATAAAGTATGTAATACGTCGTGTTTAAAATGTACTTTGATTTAAAAATAAACTTTAATAAACTGTTTGTTTTAGTATCTGCCGTCATTCGCGTTTATAAGTAAAATGCAGCTCGATAACTATTTAAAGCGCTTAAATACGTTAAGCGACACGAAGGCAGGTAATTCATATGTCAACTAGATTGCGAAATGAGGTTACGCCCTGTCCAGTTATATTTCGATTTGGAGACTTTAAATTATCTTGCTTATTTAGTAATGGTAATCGAAAACGTAAATTAATATTTTCAATACTAAATATTTACTCGGTAGGCCTTCGTGAAAGCCGGTCTGGATAGGTACCACTCACATTAATTATTCTACCACTGTAAAAGCTATAATTTGCATGGCCGTGTTCATGTTTCACGGGTGAGGAATTCAATGTAATTGCAACCACACAAGTGACATAACATCTCCGTTCGTAATTGGCGGCGCATTGAAGGAACGCATGAATTAATTTATATTTCTAGTAGTACATACATGTAGATATCGCAACAGCTTATAATTTTATATATCTGAGTAATTTCCTAAATATCTTGGACGTGGTTTTATTTTCATGGAACGTATCATTTACCTTGCAATAAATAATACGAAATAATAAAATCTGCATATTTGATTTCATCTACGTAACGTTTTAGTCACAACAGTTTTCATTCCTAACAATACTCGCTAACGCTTATTCACGTTGTCAACGGATCAGTTAGCTTAAAAGCCAATTAATACTGAAAACATAAAAAAATGACAACTTCAAGGTCAACTATACGATGACGGAACGCCGTAACAATACACCCACAACGCAGAAAATAAAAAAAAAATTAAATGGCATGCGGCGGTTTGGCGTGTTAAATAATGGTTCATACCATTGAGTTTCAACGCACAGAGACTTTGTGTTATATTTAAGTAAAAATAAATTTCAAACCAAAATATTATCAATCACAACATACTGAACGATTCTATTGTCAAAAAATACAATTACAAATACGTATTTGATTATAATTTCGGAATTCAAAAAACGATCCCATACCAAAGAATAATTTGTGAAAGCAACACCGTATACTATTTTTGAACATAAAAATAAATCGAAAAAGATAAAACTTTAAGGATCGAATCACCATGAATTATGAACTTGATTTTTTTTTTTAATATTGTTCAGTTTATATTATTTATTGTTTTAAATGTCTCAATATTAGTCTTATGCTATATATACGTAGATTTAAAGTCCGTACCAACCACCAGAGGACAAAATTCAAATAAACAACATTGACGTGATGTCATTGATCAAAAGCTTGAATGAATAATCAATGATATTCATAATGGATTTGCGAAATAATTACATTTCACATCGAGCGTCAACAAAACTGTTATCGGAACTTAGGAAGTTAAATTAAAAAGTATATAAGTAGTTAAGTAAATAAATAAAGATACATTAAAATGGAAATTATAGTGGAGCACAATATAGCTGATCTCTCGTCGGTGTTAGTTCGTATACAGTTGTCGCTTACTTGATGCCATTTCCAAATTGTATGTATTCAACGGTATATGATTACAAATAGCTATATGAAGTTATGGTTACAATGAAGTGCAGTAACACATACATAGACGAGTCTAAACTACAATTTAAACAATAAAGAAAAACATTATTGTTTTCAGACCTAAAAACAATCAACACCTCCTCATATATTTTTGAATCGTCAATATTTCAACTCTACCACCTTTTCGGAAAACAGCTACCTCTGAGATAAAAGGGGAAGAAATATGCATCGGTTTTCCTTAAAAAAAAAAACAGATTTATATTGAAGTTAGTATTCACAATTATTGTTCTCAATGAATTAATAATTCAATTCCTTAATAAGTGATTATTATTATTGATCATGAGTTGCAATCCGAGTTCAAATTCCAAGCATCTTTACTAAAAATGTAATGAAATATTTAAATTCTGTCTCATTATCAGGAACGCTTAAGTAAGCCTAGGGAGTTACTAGATGACGCATTCTCCTACTCTGGCAGTCGGGGCGGGCCGTTATGTTTGGAAAGAGAAAAGGCGAACGCATTACGTGCTTTTGAAGTTATGGCAGAGACTGTCCACCTTTTATTAAACGGGTAAAATCCGGTTAACTTTTGCACGACTTTGGCACACAAATCACTACCTAAGACGGATTTCCAGCCGTAAATATTACTTAGTCTAAACGTGTATAAAAACGGTTTTTGTTTTATGTACTTATGTATTTCCGTTTTGTAAAAACATAAAACACAAAAAGAACGTTTTCTTGAGAATATTAATCTTTAAAGTCTACATTGAATCAGACACTATGACGAAGGCATAAAAGTGTTTCGTAAACATTTTGATCAGATTAGAAACACTTGAACGGGACATTTATAGAATATAACAATGAATTATAATCTAAATTTATGCCGACGACATAAAAGGAAGATGCCGATGACCCCGCTATGAAAGGAAAATGTGCCCGAATCTCGAAGCAAAACAAGGACACAACAGTAGCTTAGCCAAAAAGACAAATACGATATTGTGAATGAGATGAATAATAAAAATTGATCTCATTGACATCTAGCCCGAGAACATTAAAAAAATAAATACACTTTTGAATCGACTGTAATGATTAATTTCCGCCGAAAGGTTGTACGCAGGCCTGCCTAGAGTACAATTCATTATTTTGTCGCCATACTTTATTTTATAGTCCCGGTTTGAAGGGTGAGTGGGCCCTTGGAAGTACAGGCACTAGGTATACACGTTTATATCACTTGCTGTGTCAGTGGCTGAGGGTAAAGGAGTCTTACATCACCTTAAAATAAATATTATCTAACAATCCTATACTTCTAAAAACAGAGAATTTAACGTATATATAAATAATGGTGGGTGTTTGATACAGGGCGATTTATCAAACCCTGCATCCATTTTCTACAAAGAATGTTGTTTAGAACTACCGTTATAAAATATAGTAATATTTGAATGAAAACAATTTTTATAAAAAACCGTATTATTTGAATCGTAGCATTTATTTTAACCATTAAAAACTGTTGAATAAAGACGATATTTAAATAAAGAAATTAAAATGATCCGAGACCTAAATATGTATTTAAATAAAGCTAATAAGATTATTTATTTTGCAAGAGTGTATTTAATATAAATTTCATCTTTGCACGTTTATTTTAATGTATTTATAAGCTATGAATAATTTGATTGTATATATTTTAAACAATTCATAAACACGTTACAAAGTATATACGAGAGTAATATGTGGAAGGGAGCTTTGTAATTGTAGGTGTTTTAGTTCGACTAGTACTACTCTACTAACTAGACTCGTACGTGTGTCGGACTCTTAAACGTTAACGTATTCTCCAAGGCCAAGTTGTAAAACGTATTCTATACATTTTACAATTAACAGCTGAAGATAAATATTATTATTTCAATGTCAAACTATTCACTGATAACAAAATAATGTTTATACGCTCGTTATATTTAACTCGGTGTATAATGTTATATGTTTTAAGGTATGGAATAAAATTAAAACAATTATGAAAATAAAAAGGACATTACAGCATCCGGGGATTATTTCCATAGTTAAGTTGGTTATTTGTTTTGATCCCGTTCGAATAAATTATAGAAAAAAATAATATGAATAGTCCGTAATGAACATAAAGGTGTTGACAGGGCTTATACTGATAAGCTCTGTCTGCATCGAATAAACTTGTTCAATTTTAAGGGTTTAAGAATATTTGCAAACATTATGTACGTGATACACTTGGTGGTAGGGCGTATCCCCACTCATCAGATATTCTACCACCAAAAAGCAGTACTAAGTATTGTTGTGTTCCGGTTTGAAGGGTGAGTGAGCCAGTGTAACTACAGGCACAATTGACATAACATCTTAGTTCTCAGGGTTGATCGTGCATTGGTGATGTAAGCAATGGTTAATATTTCTTAAAGCGCCAGGTGACCCATTTGCTCGTCCGCTTACCGATATAATAAAAAAAGTCATACCAACAATACAATGTTTATTGGTAAAATAGTAAATGTATGAATTTCTCTCTGATAGTTGAACCAATTAGGTTTGTTATTAACACAGAGTGTGTTATAGTAACCGATTTAGCAACATCGCGTCATATTATGTTTCAGGTGGCGTCAAATAGCCTACGATCAATCAATTATTTGTCTAATGAAGTTTCGAGCAGCCCCTCAATCAACCAATGGACGAACACCTTTTAGTAATCGTTTTATAACATAGGTTTATACTGAACACGACGAATAGAGATTATCTAATAAATTATCAATATGATGTAATGAAAAATTAAATATAATTTATTCGAAGAAGATTTTACGAGTATTTTTAAGCCGTCGATTAATATTACATTAATTTTACAGTTATTCCACCGGTTCGGAATGTAGCTTCTTCTAAACCGATGAACATAAATACTTGTACCAGAAGATGCAACGAGTCGAAGGCTATATTATTTAATATGGTTATATTACTGTGAATATTAACGCGATAAGCGTGAAATGAATGTTCTTGTAACACATAGCTGAAACAAAGGATACTACCTACTTATGGTATCGCTAAAAAAATAAGTTGCGTCATATTATTTTATTGCAAAAGTTAAGTTTGTATTTTTGTAAAAAATTTTTGATGATATATTGAATACTTTAAAAGTTATTAAATTGTAATCCATTACGACATCCATTATTAACGTGATTAATTGATTATCTATTTTAATAAAATTGCCATGTGTTAAATATTTGATCGATCGATTATTAATTATAAGACTGCATATTATTACATATTATTTACGATTCAACCGTAATGTTCTAAAACTTTATTTTTTTTTTAACAAATACACACAGTGGTGTTGAAGCGAAAGAAGCGAATATTCAAAAAATATATATACAACCCTAATAATATATTAATTGAACAATCTTTTATTTTTAAATACACCCTAATACAGGGAATACGAGAAAAAATAAACTACTAATAAGTAATGATATTCGAAAGAAAATAAAGACATATATATTTGGTTAATTATCTTTATATATGTATTTTGTTCAGGCCTATTTTGATCGGTTGGCTCGGTTGTGGGTTTGTAAAGTTTTCAGTTCAAAAAATATATTCAAATATTTTTATAGAAAAGACAACAAAATATTTTTTGTCTTTCTTTTAATATTTTCCAAATGTCAACCAAAAAATCAAGTGTCACTTTTTATTGCAACGGAATAAGTACAGAACGTAATAGGCCCTGTAATCTCGACCGTACCGTTCAATATCCATCGTGTCTTCTCCATCGCACGTGACATTGGCGAAATAATCGGTGCCCTGTCGGCAAATAAAAGCCAAATAAAAAAAACGTAATAGCAGATAGACGACGTCGAAAATTCTCAGAAGTAGAGTTCGCATCTATTGCCCACCACCCATACATATTCTATTTCCTTGATTAAGTATTGATAATTAAATAAGGTTAATATTAGAGGTAACTGATGGTTGGAGTTAATAACTATTTAATAAGAGGACGTTTAAAATCGAAACATATAAGTACTGGATGAGTAAGATGGTGTTACGATTATTGCTAGATCTTTGACTCTCACTTAGTATATTATTTGATATTGACATTATAATGATAATTTTATGTATTGCTTCTTATATTTTGAAATGTGACTATAATAGTTAAATTCATAAATATGTGTTTATCGAATAAATTAAAAAAATATATTTTGTTGTGTTTAAATTGCTCATTTTCACCTATTATTGTCTGATTTAAGAGTAACGCTGTTTGGGTCTTTTTTTAAATATATTCTTCATGACTAGTAGGTGTAGTACCTACTAGATATATATTTTTCAGATATTTCAGCAAGAAAAAAAATCTTTATATGGAATTTTTGATCCGCCATTTTATTTCTATTAATTCTGACGTCAGAATCGTAATTAGCGATCTCAAAAATTCTGAGAACACGTATGAGTTTGAAAATTTGATCAACAGAAAAATGTACCCCTCAAGGAATTAATCATATATGTATTTGCAGTTTCTTGCCAGTTCTTCGCGGTACAGTAAACATTCCGAGCGGTTTGATTAATTTTGTAAAATGGTTGATTGAAAATTGAATTGAAAGTGATTTTAATAGCGTACAAATAGGGTTTAGTTTGTATTTTGATTTTATGTATCGTGACGTTTATGTATCTTTGAAACTAATGAAATATCAACTGCTCGCGAAGAGAGCTCGGCAAACATTTTGAAAGGCTTATTATATCTTCTACTCAATTACTTACCGTATATTTATTTTTATGTAAACAATGATCAAATTAAATATAGTTTTCCATACGCTAAAGGGACTTTATTAAAGTTATTTTATGAACATGAAGAGAAAAAGGTTTGGTCTTAAGCTTGGCCGTTCACAATCAGTAAATAAATTACTTTTTTATATATTAACCCAGTATTATAAATATATATTTAATAGTTTTTTTATTGACATATACATTTATTGGTATTTCCAATATCAGCAGACTTACAATAAGAATTTTAGTATTTAATTAAAAAGGCATAAATTATATCAATTGGAATCGACCTTTTGTATCAAAATTTCGTTGATCTTAGTACAGTTTTTGTTGACACTTGCATGAAGGTTTCATACAACGTATAAGTGCATATTTATTGTTTAGGCGTTGCGAGGCCTACCTGCTATTAGCTAAAACGCTATTAACCAATTACTTATAAAATCAATTTTTCCATCAACCATCACTCGCTCGTCAGCACAGTGTATTATACACCACTGCAAGAATATACCTTTGATTGTCTTCAAATGTCATCTCATTTCACTTAGAGCAATTACGCGTATATATGTTATCCGGTTAGAACAAAAAAATAAGCAGGTTTTTTCTACTCTGACGGAAGACTACTATTAGTTATACTATTCCTAGTTAAATTACTTTATTAGTTTTAGTACGTTACTCAATCAACGCATTTAGATATAAGATTCGAATAGAATTCTATATTGTAATATTCAACTTCAGGTAAAGAGTAAGTAAATAAGCCGTTTTCTATTTGTCGACATCGTATGTTCATGAGACACGTAATTGCACCCACATGTAGAAATCGGGAATTTATTTGTCATGCAAAATATTAAAAGCTTCGCTCGCTTGGTCATAATAAAACTCAAACTCGAGGGATATAATAAAAATCTGCTTGATATTGCCATTATCATTACATATATAATTCTTGTTTATGTGTGTACGTCACTGAAATAAACAACTGGATCGATTTCGATGTTATTTTGCGTGTGTTTGTGTAAGTACTATTCATACCAAATGAAGAGAGATTAAGCCTCATAGATGTCTATGTTATAAACTTTTTATGCCTAACACCTGACAACTACACTTAAAACCCGAGCAAAGCCGCGGGAGATAACTAGTGGTTAGTTTATGATCTAATCTGAAAGACTCTGGATTATTATTTGGTTTTGAATTGTCATTGTTATATCGGTACGAGGCCTCCACGTGTAATGGTAATCTTTAAACAATCTCAAATTGAATTCTGTTGTAATTCAAATAATTTCGAGTTATCGATAGCGAGGTATGGTCTATGAACACATGCGAATATCGTATTATATTTGAAATCTGATAGACGTGAGACAGCCTTTACTTGTATGGTTGTATAATATTTTAATGTATTTAATAAATTGTATCACAATTAAGAGTTTAGTTTATGAAACATAAATTACGAAAAACAATGTCATTTTAAAACAAAAACATGAAATTCATTTCTTACGTCAAAAGTATAAATTTATAGGGGTGTAACTGCGCAGTTACTTATATAATAATACTAGATGTCCACCCCGACTTAGCGTCTGCGTCGCGTAAGGAAAGATAGAAAAGTAAAGTAAAAATATCAAGTAACTATGATAAATTTCAAGGCAATCGGACTTAGTTTCGGAGAACTCGTGATGAGTAAAATGTATACTATACATCTTCTTTGGAATCTACTTTCCTAACCTAACATTACCCACACACCTGTAGCTTTATATTTAATTCAACGCTGTATAACGACGATTCAAAATTACTTTTATGAGCCTACTCGAATAAAGAATATTGAGATTTTTTTCATTTTATATATAAAATATAATCTGAGAAACGAAGTAGAAGAAAAAGAAGAAGAATAAAAGAAGCTGCATCTTCTTGTAGACATCATATAATATAAGATGCTGCTCGTTATATATATATTATTTGGTTTAGTAGTTTTGTCAATACAATAGAAATGCCTAAGGCTGTCAATTTATCTTTAACCATGTATAATAGTTGAATAGTTATAATGATTTCTGTATCTGTTATTAATAAGTTGAAACTCGAAGGAAAATAAAATAAAGCCTTACCTAACTAAGAATCCCATAAAACGTTTATCAATATAGATATATCCTCTCAATCCCACCATAAATTATCGGTATTTTAATAAAATAAAATCACAATAAGAAATCTAACCTAATTTGTATTTTTTTTAATTAGTTTATTCTTAGTCGTCTCACGCACCATAAGACATCTTGTAAGCATTACTCACTCATCCTAATGTACGTGGATAATAATATCCAGTAGACGGAATATAAATATATTAGATGTTTGTACAATCAACAAAAAATATATTTTATCAAAATTTTTCTTTATACTTCAAAATTGAAATAAGTTTCTACGATGCAATTTCGAGGCAGTTTGTAGTTTTCATATGAAATATAAAACTTTAAAACATGTTCAACGTGTTATATCTACGTGGTATGAGTATATCTAATAGAACTACCCACCAAAACTTCGCCCATGGAAATTTAAAAACAAATTTAAACATTTGTACGTTTTCAGGGGGATGGATGTTTGTCTGCTCCCGAAAACGTGTACCCTATACATTTAACTTGGTGTATTAAAAATAATAACACTTTCAACGTGTCGATTTCTTTGAAGTGAAAAAGGCGTTGTCTGTTTTTAAGAAGAATTTTTAAGAAGCGGAGGTTTCCTCCTAATTTCAACTCTATGTTTTATAATTTAAATACTAGTTCTATAGTTCTGTGAGAACATTGTCATTTATATCTTCGGCTTATTGCAAGAACTCATTAACTGCATCAAGATCGCTGACTACTTACGTTACTTTTTATCAACTATTTATTTACGTAATTTACAATACTAGCTAATAATTCCGCCGAGGTCGTATATACTGTACTTGAATGAATTGCTTAGTAGAATTAGCTGTAAATGTTTTCCTCCAGATCTCTCAAACCGGTGAAGAGCCCAGCCCCAGTGGGCTGTTGCTGTTACTTCAAGTGAAAATAAACGCTTACACGATACACTCAAATTAAAATGATTTAAAGAGTATATAAAAATTACCAATAACGTGGACAGCATTTAATTTATTTCTAGTTCGTTTCGTTAGTCCTACCGACCTTCCTTACAAACATTGTTTAGAGCAGTAGTTCCCAAACTTATTTTTCTCGTGGACCACTTTCAAAATTTTACTGGTTTCGGTGGACCCCCTGCTGCTACATTTCTACCACATTCTTAAAATCGCCAAAAAATAAAAATTGTGTCGCTTCTGAGTACTGTCCCTATATTCCGATAGGTAAAATAAAAACGAAAAATGGAACATTTTATAACACTTTATTTATTAAAAGAATAGAATTACAAGAAAAAATTAATACGGTAATATAGGTTCAGGTCATAATTTTAATTAATGGGAAGGATGTATTTGATGACGTGTCAGCAAACGATCAATGTTTGGCTTTATTTTTGTGAGCAATAACCGCAAATCCCCCCGCTCTGTGATGTTTAATTTGCTCCTTTTTTGTTAAGAGGTTTGTAACGGCACTAAATCTCCTTTCGACAAGGTATGACGAGGGAAAATCTATTAAAATTTTTCTTGCGATTTCCCACAGTCCAGGAAATTTTTCTGCTTGCAGCCAAAATGTTTGGTAGCCTTTTCTAAATTTCACCTTCAGCTCCTCATTGGTGCTTAGCTTGAGCAGCTCCTCTTATAATAAAACATTGGCCACTTCCGTTTCATCAAATGGATTTATGATCCATGGTGGTATATCCATCGTCAGCATATCTTCAAAACTTGTTTTGAAGTCATCATGCAGAGCACTTAAATGTTGACTGTAGGTATGGATATCCTCATCAATACATTCTACCTGCGACAAGTTTATAATTAAGAGAATTCGCGCCGACTAATTTTGCTTCATAAATTTCAATTTCCCAAGAAAAGCCGAAATTTTCCCCTTTGTTTTTATTAAATTCAGGCTGTCACCTTGTAACTGCAAGTTAATATCATTAAATTTTTCTCTGTCTGTCTGTCTGTCTGCTTTGAATTTGATCAAGTTTTCTTTTAAATCTGGATCTCTACTTTTTGGAACTCTAATACGGAATCGAAAACAGAGTAAAATTTCGTTAAGCATGCACCTTTCGACAACGAGCGTACTTCAGTATGTAAGAGCAGTCATTGGAAGTCTTCATCATTTTCGTCGCATATCGCAGTTTTTAAAACCTCTTAAACAGCGGGTGAAATTAATTGTTCTCCGATAGTGTGCGGTTTTCCAGATTTTGCTATAAGTAATGAGATATTGTAAGAAGACGTTTTCACAAAACGGTATCAATTTTAAAGTACCTAATTTACCACTAATTTTTAATAGTACAAATAAAAATTGGTGTACTCAGTATCGAATACTGGTCATATTTTTGTAGGAAAAAATAAAAGTCGAAATCCCAAAATTGTCCATAAAAACGATAACTAACATTTCATCAAATCAACGAGTTCACGCGCTCCGTGTATTTGCGTATTTTTTATCTGCGGCTTCATTTTTAAAATGTGACAAACTGGCATCGAAGCTCAAGCCCCGCCCTTTTCCCGTCGCCCGCGCACCGCTCGCTCTTTCCGAAAAGGAATAGTTTTGATAAAATAGTTACTTCAAAATCAATTTAAAATGATTGTGAAATTATTGTTTTATAAAATTAGTAGTTATTTGCAAGAAGAATTACAAAATTAATTGCTCTGCAATATTGCTTATTCGGTCTTTTTAAAGAGGTAGTGCTTCTCTCGTGAAAAAACAATTGAATATAACGTGCTGTGTTTGTCTTCAAATCGAAAGAGGACAATTAAAATATCTGTAAGTTACTAAGTTACCTATCTATACAATCAGTTGTGATCAACAGACTAGTACACGTAAACAAAATACTTAAGTACTATAACAAAAAAAAAGTAGATACTTACTTTTCTCCGGAACTAGCAAACACTGATATAAATTTTCTTTTTTAAATAGGTAGTGTTTAATTTGACCATCAATAAGAAATTGTAATGCTTCTATGTTGAATAAAGGAGTTTGATGTGGTGATCAAGTTCATGTCTGAACGAGCATTAAGCATTGTCGGGCGGATAGCGCTTTGCAAGCCTGTCCACGAAATTGTACGTAATATCGAATACGCAAGTTTGCTTTATTAAAATATTATCTGCTTAGTTAGGTACTTAAAACAATGTAGGTAGGCCCTTATAAAAACTATGCTTACATTTTTGCTCTTTACTATCAAAAGCAGATAAATTTTCGTGGACCCCCATTAACATCTTATGGACCCCCATTTTTTATTCACGCCTACGTAGACCCCCAGCAAGTCTCCCGTGGACCCCTGGGGGCCCACCTGGACCACTTTGAGAATCACTGGTTTAGAGGTAATTTAGTTAAACATTAATTTATATCTTTCTTTCGTGATTGATTTAACATTCGAAAAAAAAAACACGGTATTTTTAAATAATATACATAGAAATAATAATAAATGGCTGTACGGCACGGGCATATCAACTTCTAACTTGTGACTAAAGACAGTTATCATTCAGATCGTTTGTGATATAGAAGAATAAGTAACTAATTCATTTTATACCACCTCACATTCACCCGCAAAAAATGTGTTAAATAAAACCTTGGTGGGTTGTACTAGAAATTGAAGTAATGATTACAAAAAGTACAACTATAGATACCTCACTTCACCAATTCGTTTCACACTATTATATTTAATATGAAAACCGATAACCGTTTCACGTAAATAAAAGTGATTTTTAACTTAACTGAAATGTGGTTTGATTGAAAACTATGAAAGGGGAGATTAAATGGTAGCACACTAAAATCTATCAAATTCCAATCCTACCAACGAAATTCCCATCAACTATTCTGTAAATCTGTCGCATTTTGAAACCGATTCAATTCTAAATTGAAAATGAAATGCAACTCAAAAACTGTTGTTTTAAGATCTAATTTCATATGACATACTAAAACAGTCTATTTCCACAATTCATGTATTCATTTCTTTATTAACAAAGTCGACATCGAGGGATCAATTTAGTTAAAATGAATTGCTCGACTTCCGTTTGTTTTCGATCGACCGAATGGACCACAAGAGGAATAATCAATTATGATATTTACTTGAACAGTATGAGGACAAGAATGTTCGTAAAAGATTACTACGTATATCCAAAATAATTTCGAATTCGATATGTGTAATTATTCTGAGGTATTAGTTATGTATGCCTAAATAGGTAAAGAAAATTATATATCGCTGAATCTGGCATAAAGGAACTTTCGCAACGTTATAAAATAAAACAAAGCCAACAAACAACGAAAAGCCACTCACTCACAGTGTTTTGCGATTGCTTTAAATTACACGTTAAAATAACGTTGACATCTAGGCACGCAGCACCGTGTCAAGCCAAGTTCAAGCCAACAAATAATATCTGGCCACGCAGCAGCCGTATTCCATATATCATGAACCACCTGGAGCTAACTTTGACCCCTTGATAACCCGAAATTTGTTAACATATGCACATTGTAATTTGTTTATTTATTAAAATTCCTTACTTTCATAAATACAGCTCTAAAGGTTATTGTGATAATAACGTCTTAAGATCGGCTTTTTTATTACTGACTGACTAATATATAAATCAAAAAATTAACTTGTCCAGCTGCAGGCAACAGAAAAGAATCAGAATCATGTTGATTGTTTCTTTTTGTCTGCGAAGTCAAGAACGCAAATTTTTACTCTTGAACTTGGCTCCCATTTTCACATTTATATTTTTAATGGCAAAAACGTTTAGCGTAACATGACACATTTAAAATTGAATTTTAGAGTTACTAATTTAATTTATGTAAACAAAGAAGTTTATGAACAACAATATGTCAAACGTAATTTTGGTTTTTGCAGCATTTACCTCGTAAAAGAAACCAAAACAGAGTTTTAATCGACTACAGAAGAGTCTCGGGAATAAGACTAAATCGTTTACCGTGACGACAAGCGGTACGGAGGTCTTCTATGCTATCTTCCCTTAGCATTGCGTGGCACGTAAGGTATATTATATACTAATACTATTATAATAATAATAGTATATTATCTCAAAAAAAATTAAATCTCTTCTATATATTTTTTATTTATTTTGGCCACATTTCCTTAGTCGTTAATGCTCTGCGGCTATATATATATACAGGTATATATATCCGACTATAATCTCTGACTAATCGTAGTATAAATAACAGTATCGGAAAATTGCTTTCAAGAAATATAAAAAAGAAAAATATAATAATTTATCATGGTAACATATTCGAGTCGATTTCGCGTTTTGCAAGAACTATTCGTTACACTGAACGCGAAACCAAATCGATCTCAACTGCTCTGTTCTTCATACATCTAACTATAAGTGCATTCATCTTTCAAATCTGAAACAACCTGAGCGGGAAATAAAGCAACGTTCTTAAATTATGAATTATTAATAAGAATTATTTATCTACTCGAAGTGTATATATAAGCTACTGTATATTTTGGAAATATCTACTTAATAAATTATTGTAATAAATATACTTCAAAACACTTGGTCGAAGTAAGCACTCTATTTGATAAATGATCTTTTTAAAACATTGTTTACAGTGCTTGTTAACATTACAATGGTTAAAAATAAGGAAGAGAAATTGATAAAAGAAAATTATCTTTCAGGATTTCCAATAGGCTGTCTTTTGAATTAGAATTATGATAAAAAACCACGTGGCATACATTAACTATATAGGTAAGATAAGTTATTTAAACGACGACGAAACATGTGAATAATTAAATATTCACTATAATTTAACTACTAATTATTATTATATGAAATAGGTTCATGTAAAGTATTGAAAAACTATTTTTAAAACTTTTATATTATTTTCATTTTAAAAATAATCAATTAAATGCAATTCACTTTATATTCCTATTAAATTTTAATGAATGGATATTTAACACCCGCATTCGGATAATTAATCATTAATCTCACTCATGCAAATCATAATTTTTTTTGGTTAACTTTCGTATTATTTAAAGCTATAAAAAAGAGGTCGGCTCCATATAAAAGAAGGTTATATATAATTAAAGTCAATGTGACTAAAATATGTCTAAGATAAAGAACAACATCGACTGAAATGAAGGCTAATCTACAGCCACGTCGCCTCCGAGAGAACAAATTGAACTGGATTGACTTGTGGCTTTAACATAAAGTAGTTGTTCCAAACAGCTTATACTAAATTAATTTCTACGGAAAGTCGAAATAACTTTATCATTCCAAGGGTTATTATGTTTTATTAATAAATACTTGACCTTTAAATACGTAACTTGTAACAACTTCGTTTTGAAACTACGATTACGATTAATATTGGCGAAGACGGGCATGCGTATAATTGGTGGTGAGGCATTGTGCAAGCTCGTCTGGGTATATACCACCCACTCATCAGATATTCTGACGCCAAACAGTAATACCAAATATTGTTGTGTTCCAGTCTGAAGGGTGATTTAACCAGTGTAACTACATACACTAGGGACATATCATCTTGGTTGCCAAGGTTAATGGCGCATCGGCGATGTAAGGAATGGTTAATTTTTCTGACAGTACCATCTATGGGCGGTGGTGACCACACAACATCAGATTAGGTAGGCACCTCATAATTACTTAAAAAATGCGTAACTAAATTTTCATATTCTTTTAATTCAACTCGGCGCTTAAGGACTACACCCAGAACATGTCTACATGAGTCGTATGAAATTCGCTTGCAAATATATCAAATAACTCGAATTGGCACGGCGTGGTGGATTAAGCTTCAAGACCTCCTTAAAGGAGTCTCACATCCCTAGCATTTTTAGTTTTAAAGTTTCCGTCAATTACTTACGTTCAAATAAAGGCGATTCGATTTTCATTAAAGAAAAAGATACTAGTTTCAATAAATGAAAAAAACGTAACATTATTTAATTTTGTCCAGAGAAGATATTTTCGTCTTAATTGTTTACTTTTATTTTTATAAATTTGATCATATTTCATATAATATTTAGATATATTAAATCCTTAAATCAATATACTATAATGCTTAAGTAACAGTTAAACTTAGCTTTTAGTATGAAACCGTGGTTATGTTATATAAGATTAAGACTTTTGATATTACCTTTTTTCTAAGAATAGCTTTATTATTTTATTCAATGTATAAATTGATTGAGATTATATAAGTGTTACGCAAATTTTTGTAATTCTTTGTTTGTAGGCTTTAAAAAATTAACGCATGACACCCAATAAAAAGACACAGATACATCTTCCTTCAAAAATATATCGTATATCATGGTTATTTTGATATTCAATTTTAAGATGTTTCGGCCTAACAAGACTTTTTCTTCATAATTTAAGCATAATTGCTATTGATTCGTAGATTGCTCATACAAGTAAATACACTGTTTTTAAAATAGGCTAGCTGCGTAAATACGTCACGAATGATCTAAATTATATTTATACATTATTTAATTTATATATCATGTAAAGTTTAATACGACTAACTTGATTGTTCAGCTAAAACTAAGTTATAACTCAATGCAATACAACACAAACGAAACGGTACGTACTCATGTATGATTTTGAATAGGATGAGTACTTATTGTTAGGATAGTAGAAGATATTGTTATGATGGAATAATTTGTGTTAATTTCACCTTGTCTATTATTCTATAATCGCTTGAAGTCTTGCAATGTTTGCTCTTCACGTTTGCTTTGCGCTACGTTTTCAAATGATTAATTGTTACAATACCGTAAAGGAATTGAACGAAATTTTGTTTTGAAAGAACGAGTACAGTAATATTCACATTCATTTAAAATATGACTTGTTTCTTCATTCATTGACAATCTTCGTTCAGTTTTGGTTTGTAAGTTAATTTAGTCAGTGTAACTACAAGTATAGACCTCATGTAAGGGGCGATTTATATTTCTCATAGTGCCAGCGTCTATGGACATATGGAGCCTTATTAATATTACTTCGCTGAAAACGCTTATATTTTTAATTATAATATATATTTTTTATGTAATAATTTGGCTGAATGGGCTACCTGATGGTAAGTGGTCACCACCACCCAAAGGCATTGACGCTGTAAGAAATAATAATAATTCCTTACATTACACCAATGCGCCACCAGTCTTGGGAACTATGATGTTATGTCCCTTGTGGCTGTAGTTACACTGGCTCACTCACCCTTCAAACCGGAACACAACTACCCAAACGGGCTTGCACAAAGCGCCGCCACCAAGGGAGTGAAATGCAAAAGATCCCAAAAATTCCGATTTTAAATAACGACTTCACGTTGGTAAATACATTTATCTTGAAACACAATACGTGCTCGATATTTTAATTAAAATATATAAAGCATATGCGATACGACATTTTTCAAAGTGAATATATACGAACGATATTTCAGCAATACTTTTATTCAATGTTCGAAATCTTGCTAAAGAATTAGTCTTAATGGAACTTATCGTAGCACTGGAAGACGCTTAGCTAATTATTCGAACTTAATAGTGTCACATATACTGTATACTGCTTATGTCAATACAAACACTTTACTTAGCAACCGAGATCTTCTTTGTAACAACGACGTCGAAATGTACATAGAGTACATTAAACTTAAAAGAGATATATACAATTGTGTCGTGTAATTATCTTCTTCTTAATAGAAGGCAAAGGCCTTGTCTGAGTATAAACCCAGCAGTAGGACATTTGCAGGGTCTTAAAAATTATATTCATATTTCATATAACACACAAAAAATATACCAACTTCATTCTTATATTATATGAAACATTTTACTATTAAGGTGACATTATAATGTTATGTGAGCCGAGATTGCCCAGTGGTTAGAACGCGTGCATCGTAACCGATGAATTCGGATTCAAACCCAAGCAAGCACCACTGAATTTTCATGTGCTTAATTTGTGTTTATAATTCATCTCGTGCTCGACGGTGAAGGAAAACATCTCGAGGAAGCCTGCATGTGTCTAATTTCAACAAAATTCTGCTACATGTGTATTCCACCAACCCGCATTGGAGCAGCGTGGTGAAATATGCTCCAAAGTTTCTCCTCAGAGGGAGAGGAGGCCTTAGCCCAGCAGTGGGAAATTTACACGCAGCTTATGCTATGCTTATATAATGTTAAAATGATCGAGTGATCACATCGAACAAATTTTGTAATTATAGGTATTTGCACTATAATTTTATTAGATCATGACGCTTCCCAAAAAACCAAGTACACATTAATATGAAGACATAAACGATGCTGATTATGTTCTCTTGACCTATTTCTGCCATAGCAGGCATTCACAAGGTTCACTAGCCATTCCATCACAAAATCCGATAGGACGGCAAATCCGATGCAACCGGAAAGGGTTCGGGCGTAATGCATTGTTTAAGCTTTACGTGCTAAACGAGGTAAAGGATTATAACCCCTGTCGACTACCAAATTCCAGATTCCTAAATGAAAATAAGAAATAAAAAAAAGACCCTACTATATTTTTATTTTAAATAATCCTCTTCAGCATTTATACAGCTTCGGTCGGTCTGTTACGTTTAGGTCTTTTTTAATGACTAAATAAGATCATTTAAAAAATGTGATTCAAATTTATAAATAGAAGATGCACCATCATTTGCTAATACAAAATGAAATGATTGTTTCAGATATAATTATCAGTTGACTATTTATAATTACTTTTATTCATTATCATAAGTCATTCTTATTGCAATTTTCATAGAAAATACTGAAACTCTTTCATTAATTAACACAAATAAAATTCTCGTTAAAAAGAAAAAAATATTATTCAGTCTTATTATTATTTTTGCAAATTAACACCGAAATGACAAATTAAGTGGTGCAAGCAAACGGTAATTGCTTTGTTATGTAGACGCCGTTCAAGTGAGTTCGAGTACTGAAATGTGTCGATTAACAATTTTAAAACTTGTAACGGATTGAATTAGTTACAGCATTATAAAGAATAAAGTCACAGCGTTTATATGTCCGAATGCTGAACAAAAGCCTCTCCTCCACTTACGGAGAAATTAGGCGTTTATTCCACTTGCTCCAATGGATACATGTCATTTGACCATATTTCCACTGAAATTGCGATCCATGTTTTACATTTCATATCTCACTGAGCATAATAATGTGAAGCAATGTGAATGTCAATTCTTATGATAACCTTTATATAATTGTTTTTTTTTTTCCATTTAGTAACTTTAAGAACAAAACCTCGGAACTCTAAACAGAGATCATATCGTCAATTTTAAATCGGCGAAATAAGTTCAAGTTAAATTACTTCCTAAGATTGTTTTCTATAATCGAAATTTTAGATAGGTCGCTAACAAAAAAAATATAATATCAATAAACAAGTGAAGGAAATTTCCAGTAGAGTGAACTCGTGATTGAAGTGGTTCAGTGTTTTGTTAATTATCTTTCATATGTTTCGTAATGCTTTAAATAAGCTTTTTCACAGTGAGATGAGGCTTTCAGAATTGTTGGAAATAATATTTATAATATTGTGTTGGTTATGCACCTCTTATTGTAAATATTATGGTATTGTTTTTTCTTTATGGTTATAGGTTGGCGGACGAGCAAATGGGCCACCTGATGGCCAGTCGTCACCACCCATAGACAAAGGTGCTGTAACGAATATTAAACATTAAAACATTTGTTTTCGCCAATGCGCCATCGACCTAAGATGTTATGTTATATTTTGTTGACAACTAAAGGTAAATTTATCTATAATATGTGTTGATAACAATAAGGTTGCCAATTTTCTGTTTTGCAGAGACGCTACTTTGCAAATATAAGGCTGTCTCATTGTGTCGAATAATAGAATGTAAAAATAAGTTCGCACTCATATAATAACTGTATGACAATAACTGGTTCGTCGTAAAAATCTTTTTCTGATATTTTTTTTTAAATAAATCTTCATTGTCCCCGACAAGAGTGCTTTGCGTTACTGTATGTAACGCTGTTGAAACTATGAAATTTCATATCAGTAGTATGTGCTAAGTGGCCCGATGATTAATTATGGTTGAAATGATTCCCTATTGGTGTCTAAGATGGTTTATATGGAATTTACACATATATATATACTATACTATATGGAATATACTATATGGAATTGATTTTTTTTTAAACATATCCTGTGTTCATTTGAATAGCGCCTTATTTATTTTCAATTTCACGTTGTTTTAATTACTAACGAGCGGTATAAATTATGAAAATTAATTACAAAGATCATGTTACATTAGCGGTAAATATTAAGGTTCATTAAAATCGGATATCGCATCACATAATCTTGTGCTATAAAACTTGTTGCAGTCATCGAGTTTTACTCGCATTTCAGTTTTAAACACGTTTTTATGAAATATCTTACTTATCTGTCTGTTTTACGGTTCTTTTTCGTTGCAAAATTCATGATCGATTTGAAGCTTTAAAACGCTTAAAACTGATTGAAAGTGTAATTAAAAATTAATTTATTCGTAATACGCATTATAACATTAAATGTTGTGTGGTAGTCAAATTATAATGCAGTAGTTGTACCTAATTTTGCAATTAATTTTAAATTTAACTTCCTACGGCGAAATAATTAATATACTAGAAAATTATGACGAAAATCGACTGCAAATTTACTGTTTAAAATATATCGTTTAACGCAGTACAGTAGAGATTCATAATAGTAAAAGTAAGTAAAAACAAGAAAAACTGCCTTCTAAAAAAAAGAGTTGTTTTGTAGGACACTCGGTTTTAACGAAAATGCTTTTGAAATATTATATTATATATTAAATAAAGGACAGAGGGTAAAAATTTAACGACTTTAAAGAATAATTAAATGGCAAGAATAAAATTTTTGTAAAATCTCGTGTGAATTAAAACATAAAATAAGTTTAAACAATGTCATATAGAACCTTATACATACAACATAAACACAGGGAAAGGTCACCTGGAGAGGGCACGACGCATTTTCCTTGTGACGATTTCTGCCATTTCACTTCACTATAAGCCGCGTAAAATTCAAATTTTCGTTCCAAAAATTACGTATATAATTTAATTCTTTGGAAGAGCTTTCCCTAATATTGTAAATATGAAATTGTTTGTACTGCTTTCATATGTCATAAATCAAAGTTATAACGAATGTACGTTGACGCCAGATTATCGTTATCTCGTCGAATTTCATTAAAATAGATTCTATGGTTTAGTACAATATTCGTGCTATAGTCAGTACTCTTTCTCGGTAAAAGACAGTATTTACCTGAAATATCATTTCTGAATAGACGTGTATTTTTATTCGACCATCTGGACGTCACGGTGCATGCACAAGCGATCTTCTGATGCCTCCCAAAATACGGATAGTTTGAGCTGGTTTTTCAGGCTTTGGCAGTTGGTATCAGAGAATTTAATGTACCGTTCGCTTCATCAAAGTACTTTTAGTAAACAGCAATAATCCTTGGCCATTTATTCCGGTTAACAGTAGTTTTGTCCCGAAATAAGTTTTGACTGTAACACATACATAATACATACATGTTTTTACATAAATAAGTGGGTTATGAGCCTAATTTCTACAACGATATTTTTTTATTTCAGACGACCTTGTTTGATATTTATTTATATTAGTACTTATAAACGTTCAACAATGAATAAATGTAACTTAAGTCAACAATAGCTTCTATATAAGTCTCGTATTATCCAATGTCTTATCAATTAGATTCGATTATTTATCAGTAAGTGGTCTTAATTAGGATGGCGACTGATCATATTGATTAATTTGATCAATTTACGAGTGGGTATTGTAATTAAACAGATAATTGAATAAAATAATGCATATTTTTCTACTATAAAGGGTATACTAAAAACTTATTTTATGTTAATATAAATAGACTAGCTAACCTAGATGTGTTCGCTCGTAGTGACGATAAATCACTTTACAGTTAATAATATTTATCAATAAATGGTTAAGATCTTTTTTTACTGTGAGTAGTTGGTTCCGTACATTTATATTTATAAAATATATAATATGATAGGTCGCATACGAGATATCGTCCACGTAACTCGGTTTTTAAATCGTATCTCTTTACTGTTCACTGGGGTTGTTTTAAGTTTCCTTATCTTTAGTTATTCTCCGAAGAAGGGGGACGGAGCATGCAAAAGACAAACTAGAATATTTTAAAAGTAAAGTTGTTTTCTTTATGAGGGGATGTAGAATAGTACCTATTCAATAATAATATAAATGATGGTAATAATTTATCGTTTCATACATTTCTGCTTTTTTTTAAGGTCTAGAAAGACATTGTTATACATTTGAAATCCCTTTTAATATTAAACCGACGTGTGAGTAATTATGCAAAAAATGTTATCAGCAAGATTGTTGTTCTATCTCGTCTCACATTACAAACCTATTATTGCTGTTCTATAACTATTAATATAATCGTATAAGTCTGCTGAGGTCTTGTCGTGTTAGTAAAAATGTATTTAGATTTTCTTCTAAATTCTAAGAAGTATAATTTTTACAGTTTCAATATTAATGTGTAGAAGAATGTTAACAAAACTTTGGATACAAACTAGTATGAATTATATTCAAGTCGATCCATTGCGCGGTTCACTCGATGGCTTTTACGGTAGTTAAAATAAATTTATTTCGCGTCACGTGCTCCGCGAGCTGTACTTACAGTAACTAAACTACAAGCACTTATTCACAGAATCCTGTAAATATTTTATTATGGAACGGTAAATTCATAAATATTATAATAATAATATTTATTTCTTATAATAAAATCTATATAATTTACATTCATAAAAAAAATTAAAATATTGTATTTATAAAATAAAACATATGGTACCACTAAAGTTGACTACCATACTATTCATACCAACATGTGGTATCAACGTATGTTTAAATTATATCTTGCTTTTTTTTCAATATAATTCATATGTTATATACTTTACATGAGAAATTTACGTTTTGAAGTTTTGTTACTCAATACTCGAACGGGTGAACAGATAAAATTTCGTAAATACATTGGTGATCGCTATCATTTCCAGCGAGGAATAATAGTAAAATACCACTCATGTCATATCATTCCGACGCAGTTCGAACCATTGGAAACAAGAGTATAAAGCACAAAGTATTGCTTCGAAACCAGTTGTTAGCGTTCGTTATCAATCATAATATAATACAGTATCGATACAATAATATTAAATTACAAAGAAAAATTTAAAAATATTTTATATTTCCGCCATATTCGTGTTTGTACCTTTTGCTTGTTGCGTTATTCTAACTGAACAAATACATAAATTATTGCAAAAACGAAAATTATTCTTAAAATTAAAGTGAAGTTTTTTGCGATTCAACGGGGAAATGCTGTTAGCATTCTCGCCACCATGGGACGCGGTCAAGATTTATACTGTAACTATTATGAATTCATATTTGTATATATATAAGGACTGAATATTAATTATTCTTATGTAAATAAATCAATGAAAGTAAAACAGGTCACGATTTTTGAAAAAAGAACGGAAACCACATAAATATGAAAAAGGAACATTACCACCGGAGACGTTTTCTAACGTAAAGGCATTGAACTTCCACGTCACTGACTGTTTGAGGATACACTGTAAACAAGCAGGACATCATTAATACTTAATTTCATTTGTAAACATATATAAACACAGCGAAATCATATTACATTACCACTTCTAAAAAAGTCGCAATGCTATTATATAATTCGCAATTAACGTATACAAAAATACATGGCAAATCAACATTACAAACCGGTAAACAAAGTAACCAAGAATTATGCTCCGTAGAGTATTAAATATTAGCAAGCAATTTCCAACAGCCGTGTAAAATCTGTCGCAAAAATAAAAACATAAAATAAACCGTCACTTCCTCATAACTACGTACCAGCCGGCCGTAAACACTAGCTTTGGTTATATTAATAGTGTTCGAAGTCACCATATTCTTATGAAAATAAGTTGGGTTACGCTTGATTTAGATAAAACATTTTTGTTGAATATTTTGTTGGATGGATAAACAAATAATTCGTATAATTTTATGGGCACTATTTACATCTATACACCGACGATGCGTCGAAACAATATATTCTATAAACTTTTTAAAATTACCGTGATCTCACGATGTCAACGTAGTCCAGTCATTATATACATTTGGAAATGCAAATGAACCGAGAAGGCTGATTTTTGGATATGTTTTAGTGGGACCTTAGAAAAGCTTAACTTGAAATTGTCGACCTCGATTTCCTATGTGCGTTCGACGCCATCTTGAAAAAAGTGTTGAATTTCGTATTTTTTGCGATAACTCGACTTGAGTCGTGATACGAGAATTATTATGAGATACTTTTTTGTTGCTTCATTTAGGCTCTACAATTTAGGTCCTATACATTTTTAACCTACCGTTGATGTTTATTGTGATATCGAGGCTACGACGTTTTTTTCTATTTTCACCTTTCTCTTGTTATCCATATATTAAGAAATGGTCTATTACCAACCTTGTAGAACATGCTGACACCTACACAACCGTTTCTTTAAATAAAAATTATACTTTTATATTGTAAACGTCTTTTTTAAATTTATATTCTTCTCCTTTTCAATGGTTCACATTAATTTTTCAATCGTCGAAGAGTTGCGATCATCCTCATAGAGGTGAACGTTGACTCTTGAGACGTGGTCGTTTGTCTGAAACGGATGACTGAGCACACAATCCCAGCATTGCTGCACTCACAGGCAGAACCGCATTTCTTCATTTTGGCATTTCTCGCACACTCGATTCAACACTTTTTTCAAGATGGCGCCGAACACACATAGGAAATCGAGGTCGACAATTTTCTAAGATCCTCCTACAATATATCCAAAAATCAGCCTTCTCGGTTCATTTGTATTTCTCGGCCTGTTTTTTGTATATAATGACTGGTTTTTTTAATTCATCATTTATTACGTATATTAAAATGAAGATATGATTAGCTATATCAAAGAGGGGCTAGTAGAGGCATTAAATTATTTCCCGAGCGACGCGGCGTCCTTGCACGGACTACTAGGAACGCGAGATCGTCAACATCCCATGCACATACATACTGACGACAGTGCGTGCGGATGCGTCATGAATACAAACAAATCCCATTTAAATTTGTAACGAGTATCGAAGCGACGCTATGTCACGAAGGACAGAGTTATGACCATGACGATTAATGTTGTTTTCCTTCTCGAAACATAATGCCCAAACTCTAGACGGACGATAAGTTAACAGTGAAACATAAATTGTAATCTCGCAAGCTATTCGTTTAAGGCAACGCAACGCTACGCTTCGGCGCTATCACTTCGCGTATTTTAAATGAGGTTTTACGACTTACGTTAACAATTATATACGAGCGGCATTATGGGTCAGTCAGTAGTCCACTTGCCTGCACTTGTCCATACTGCAGGTCATCGAGAAGAGCGGCTTCCAGGCGCAGCGATCTGGTCACAAGGCGCTTCTTGCGTCGCTTGTGCATCGTCAGAAACCGGCCGGTACACACACTCGGCTTCTTCATTATTCTCATTTCATTGACATCAACTCGAGTTACCAGCACTGGGACTTCTTGAACTGCAACAATATAAAAACATGCATTTAATACTTTCACTGGGGAATGATGGAAGATTACTCGATAATTAGAGTAATATTCGATTGTAAGCAGGAATATATAGTTGTTATATTGTAAGTGTGAGATGTTGCTAATTGCCCCTATATTTATATTTGTATGACTCAATTAATTCGAATCATTAACACGAGAACTGATGAACACAATAAGCGATTCAACGATATAACAATATGATAACGATACATAAATTTATCAGAGTTAGTGCCTACAATCGATAGTACGGAATATTGCCGTAAATGACAATCTGAAATAACATACGTACATACATATATTTTCGATGATAAAACGTGTTTCGTATACAATATTTAGTCGTGAAAAAAATAAGTCGTAGACAAAATTAACTCATTATTTGAAACAAGGTAGTATTTAAATAACACAAGAATACGAATAAATGGTAAAATTCATAGAAAATCGATTATAAACGCCTGCACGTCAGACTCGGTATGTAACGTGCCACTCATATTCGATAACTAAATTGCGTAATCACTCCTCCAGTATTACTTACACCTCGGCTTAGATTGCACGTCATTACGACAGCTTCCATGGGGAAACATCACTATTGATACGTATTTCCTACGAGAGTAATCCGTATACTTCGCAACATGTAGGTACAGACATCAGATAACTTAACCGCAGCAACCGCGACAAAAAAATCCTCATGGAATCTTTTAAAATATAAAGGATATACTATTCTGGATCTGGGCCACTACCCATAAACATTTTCACGATACAATAATTAGGTATATATTGTTATGTGTTGCATACATCTAATTCCAGCCAGACAGTCAATTTCCGAACGTTTTATTATAATTTATTCATCGATACGATATCAGTTTACGCGATCACTATAATAATAATCTCGGGTTGATACAGCTACAGCACTACGGAATAGCAGTTTATCACGCAGTGTTTACTGATCGTTGATAAAAAGCCAGTAAAAGCTTGTATAAGTCGTACAAACTAATGTCATCTATATCGAAGAACTATTGGTTATCGGGCGCTGTGTAACTCGTTACGATCATTATAACTGATACGAATCTATACCACGTGATATTTTAAAGCGTCTCCTTTAATTGTAAAAATAAATAAATAAAGCGAACGTAATTCAATACGTATGAACGTAGTTAAACGTTTGTAACGTCAGACAAATTTTTAGTCAAACGTTACGTTTGCGCCTACATAGTTATACTTAAAACAATATAACCTCTTGTAATATTTAAAAAATGATGTTTTTAGTCAAATATTGTGCAAGAAATCAAGCCGATGATAATATTTTCAATCGGCTGTCTTAATCAGATTTTCTCGTTCATTTTTCGACCAGATAATCGTAATTGCAATTCAACGTGGAAATGCTGCAAACATTACAGGCGTTATTCCACACGTTCATGATATATAGGTGCAAATGCAATTTTTAATTTTTAATCTGTAGGTAATCAGGTCCTTTATAAATGAGAACAAAACATAAATCGCATAAAAAAAGGTTTCAGCTTATATTTTGTGTTTCATCTACTATGATAGTATTTTATTTGCATTTAAGTTGATCTCCTACTTACACCGAATCGTAATTGAAAAAGAATGTAATATTTGATTTAAATTTAATAGTGGTGTGTTCGAAATGAAAAACAACATTCAAATAATTGAAAGAAAAATCTTCCGATCTGTAGGGGGGATTGTTGAGTTGAGGCTGTTAGAGATATATTTGGAGTCTAGGAGAGGTCACAGGTTGCCTAAGGAATATTGGGTGATTTATCTCAGGCCCTTTTGTGTGCAAAACGAAACGCTGGCCATAAAACTACATGACTATGGGATCAGAAACGCTGCGCTCAACCTTCTGATTTCGTATCTATAATCGGATTCAGAGGGTTGATGTAAATGGAAGGAGAACCCTCGGGGCCCTGGATAGTCAAGGATGTATTCTTGTTCCACTTTTCTTCCGCATTTATATAAATTACTTGCCTTATCATTTATGTGATAAACACAAGGTAGCATTGTTTTATGAGGTAACTTATTTAGTTTTAGAAATAAATACACTTCTAACAAAAGTACAGCTCTTTACCGTTTTATTTAACTTCAGCTCTACGCAAAGATTGCCAGGAAGAGATTTCTATTTAGGCGATACGACTGTTTTTTATACGAGCAATATTTATTTATATATTTTACATTTTTGGTATGCAATTAAGCATATTTCTAATCATTAACATTATTATTATTCTACCTAGGGAGCTGAAGTTAGAATTTTTCATAAAGCAAACATTATAAATATGATGACCTGTTGCACCTCATGCAACTTTTTGTTTCAATATTGTAATTTTTAGTTTTAAGTTTGGGTGCAATAAAGTATAAATAAATAAATAAATGATTGTGCCGTAAGAAACATTAAGGACGTCTCCTACGTCTCCGTCTCATGGTAGCGATGCAATATCAAGTGACAGCGCTTCGAATTTATAAATGAAAGTGCTATTTTCGTTCCTCCTGTCTTAGTCTGACGCGAATGTTCTGAATCCCTCTGAAAGCGATGAAAATCGGAGAGGATACATCGAGGCTCCGTCTTCTGTAGTAGTCTATTTTAATTTTTTAATTACATAATGCGTTTTAATTGGAAACTGGGTCAACCTGCATGAAGGGCTGCAATTAATGACATTGTACAACAAAAAGATTGCTAGTATCTGGGCTCCGTGTTGAGAATTGAAAGCGCTTCAAAAGTTATGTTTATTTTTTTTTTTTATGGCATTGATTGGCGGACGAGCATATGGGCCACCTGATGGTAAGTGGTCACTACCGCCCATAGACAAAGGCGCTGTAAGAAATATTAACCATTCCTTACATCACCTATGCGCCACCAACATTGGGAACTAAGATGTTATGCCCGCTTTTCGGAGGCTTAAAATAATTTATATAAAATATAAGTTGTATGGAATAAATCGTTCTCGCAATCACGACGATAACATGGGACTAAATATTAAATGCAAAGATTGTGAAGGGTTATTCAACTTACAATAAAACTTACTAGAAAATTTCGATAGTTTGTGATCTTTCGGTTAGATTAAGTTTTAGTTTTTATAATTTAACTAAAATTCATATCGAAAAATTTTAATCCATATAAAAATAATGCGTAAAATTGTATGTTACTGATTCTTCGAGAGTTTTCAATCTTGGGAGATAGATTACAATTTAAATTTTAAGGGTGTTTACGGTGACATGCACCAAAATGTTCGCCAGTTCCCGAACTAATCAGAAAATATTTGCTTGTGCTTATATCTTGATATCGCAATATGGAAAAAAGAAATACAACTTGAAATACTACAAACAATAAAAACTCTTAAATAATCTCGATCGGGCTTTAAAACCCGACCGCATCTCCAACTTTATAAGCCAAATATGATGACATTTTTTATTCGTTCCATAAAATTTACTCAGAAATGCAAGTCGAATACAATTTTTAAAAAAGTTTTCAAGACAAAGTATAGTAGCGCTTTAAAGCACTTTAAAGTGGGACACTGCTTGACGGATTTTAACAGTGTTTTCTCTACCGTGATGAGTGCATGTCGCGCTGTCTCTAACTACGAATAGTCCTCGAAATGAAAGTTTAAGTTTAGAAGAACCTCATCGTTTTTGGGCGTTACATTCTAATCGCATTGAATGAAATGTTTTTGAAAGTTCGTTTATTAATTATGTTATTATTAATTCCATCGGCACAATTGCCCTCAGCGGCCAAAGGACATCATCAATTTGCCTCCATGGAATTACAATACTTGGTAACTAAATATCTGCGGCCTCACAAACAAGCCGGGTCAGTTTGATTGACTGTCTCCTGAACTCTGTTGCGATAATTGAATAAGTATTGACTTCAATTGCAAATTTACTCCGGTATTTAATATTTAAGTTTCATTATTTCCGTTATTGCATGATAATATGCAAATAGACATTTATGCAGCCCTTTAAAATATAGTTCAGTTAAATATATCTTTGTTGTCAATACTAACTCAATAGTATCTTATCGTACATATATCGTTTAAATATACATATATATTATGTGTTTAATAATAATTCAACTATTTCATATGCACTATTTACTGAAGTACATACCAAACATACGTTTATTGATATATTGAAATTACACGTCATGAATACGAAAAGTATAAAATAGTATTTATTTACACAGTTAGGCTTTCAAAAGTTACCGGAAAAATAATTAATAAATTTTCTACGAAATACTACAAATTCGTCGAAAAAAGTCATTTATTTGTCTGATATGATAAAGGAATATTTAATATTTTAAAATGGTTCGTCGTAAACCTACACATTCGTCGTCCCTTTAAACAAGTCACGCTCAGCGTTTTCGTCGTATTTCATTATTTCTATCAATGAGTGTTACAAACAAAGCTGTTATACGTTATATTATATCGTACTATCATAATAAATGAGATTTATGGTCCTTGTGGATATTTTATATCCATTCTTGCATGAACCGTTGGATTCTGCTAACATTTTGGCATAAAAAGCGACATGTAGGGGTAAGTGGTGTGTCAGTAGGCACGGCTTAATATCCGATCATATTTTAACAAGTGTGTGGTGGTTTTCTTCTGCGAGACAATCATAGCAATTATCTGTATATATAAAAGCGAAATACGACACAGTGATTAATCACGAAATCTCAGAAATTATTACACCTACAAACTTGAAATTTGCCCGGTAGGTTACTCGAAACTCCACCAAGTTTGTATGAAAGTTCTATGTTTTTGAAGTAAGACTTGAAATTTAAAATTAATGCTCTATGGATGGTGTGGATGTGTACTGATAATGTATATTTAGAAATAAATCCCCTTTTGGGGTTAAAACAGGGGATAGTAGTTTGTATGAAAGTCCAATTATATTGAAGTTAAAGTTATTATGGCACAAGGATTTTAAATAGTATTTAAGTATAAGAATTATTGAAAAAAACTACTTACTATTATAAGGAGGAATGTTTTATTATAAGAATAAAAAAAAGTATTTTAGCTTGTAGTACGTCTGTAATAGATAAAATCTGAATCTCTTGAAGCGATTATCCAGCAATAACATTTTATTTCATTAACAATAAGACTCTTATAACTACAAAATGAAATAACTGCAGATAAATCCGCGGGCATTGTATATATTATATAGGATAGACTAAAAGGAGAGCAAAGCTTAAACGATTTTCCCATATAGTCTTAGATACTTGAAATTTGCCTCTAATCACATGTTATAAATTTGTTTGTTCTATCATCGTAAACATTTAATTTTATAAATATTTTATTATGTTTTTTATGGTTCTGTTTATTGAAAGGATTATAATATAATTTAAAAAAAAAACTTTTCCTCTGACAGGACCTAGAAATCAATTATAAAACGTCCAAAGATTTTAACAACACTATATATGAGACTCAGAACATAATCACAATTCCATGAGCTCGTTTAACCTATGCGAGTTGAAATAACGAAGTTTTCATGTTTTTATGACCAGAACTGTGACGACAACTTCATTCTCGTGGAATTTAAAAACTAGAATAGTTTTAGATGCTCCTCTTTTTATCCACTTCTACGAGTAAAAGTTAAAGGAAGTTTATTATACTCATAAAACTAAGGCAGCTGTAATATCCTAGATAAAGATAAATAATCCACCTTTTTTCTATCAGATACTCAAACACGTTAACGTAGTCTCGCTAGGAAAGTAGTAAGAGTAATCGCATTTGAAGGTACCTTAGGTATAAATTTCATAAATTCCCGTATAACTTTCAGTTACGCCATTCGTTATTATTTCACATATATTTGACCGACGATATTTATGCAGTTTTTTCGTAAGCTACTAGATTTGTTATGAAACGTTCCCGTACATGCAGGCCGCACACCGAAAAATAACTATGTTTAACATATTCGACTTTACAAAGACCACTGGCATTTATACCACTGCGTATTAATACACAGATTGTTTTATATTTACCAGTAAATAACTTTAAATGTTATATATTATAAAAGAGCTTTGAGTTTGCTATTCATGGATTTTCACACTGGATATATAATTTACCAGTAAATAACTTTAAATGTTATATATTATAAAAGAGCTTTGAGTTTGCTATTCGTGGATTTTCACATTGGATATATAATTGAAATTTTTGATGTTAGTAGTATTTACGTTTTATTTAATAATGTAACTATTTTATTGAAGACGAGCAATGTCGTTAGCAATGTCGATTTTATGCTTGATACAACGAATGAATGAATGGATTATGTATTTTGTCATCTTTATTAATCTCAAACCTAAAACGTGAATACTGAGTTGGTTTACAACTAAAAACCGATCTATATCTGACTGCATCTGCTATGGTTTTGATTATTTATACTGGACCCAGTTAGAAAAAAATCTATAATGTATTTTAACAATGTACCGATAACAGTTCTTTAAAAAAAATAGCAACTAAAAACTTGTCGTTTAACTATTCTAACATTAAAGATACCACCATTTAACTACTTCGGAACCTATAATTATTATCACTGGTACATCTATTATTCCATTGACGATTGTGAGAGATCCAATACTTTAAATTTGAATAAATATAAATCCTACACGTGAACCATTAGTAATATTTACGGGTTCTATTGAATAATTATAGAAATAAAAAATAATTATATTATCTTCTTACATAACTCATAATGCTACTTACTCATACTACTGCTATCCCGACACATTTTTTTCAATAAAACCTTATTTTAAAACTAGGGAAATAACGTGAGAACATACATCAATGCCTTTGCATGAGAGCATCGTACTTGAGTAATATTGATATAGCCCCCAGACGCTCATAGTATTATCACAATAAATTGCATTATCATCCTGTACGGTTAGAAAAGCATAGAAAATTTGAAATATTACGAAAATCGATAAGGTAGTAATACTATCAATGATTTTCCATTTTCTTTGACCGGTTTTGATGGTATAAGTAAATATTTAATCTAGTGATTGTAATATAATAAATTTTCTAGAATTTCGGAATCGGAATTTTCTAGAATTCATTCTCATTGTGATTGTGTTTTGTATCTGATAGTTTTGGCAGCGTTTCCACATAAATGTCTGCACCGACAACATTCTCGATGAGTACATATGTAACTTTATATAAAAAAAATAGAAATATATAAATATACTATAACAGGCGAATGACTAGTTTTTATTATAATATAGATTATTGTTATTATAATCGTAATGAAGTATTTTATATTAGGTACTTGAAAAAACTTACACACACTCACACACTAGACTAGGATTCATCATCTATCAGATGTGAGTGAAATCGGTCTTACCAATGGACCGTGCCAAATTCCAACTACTAACTATTCAATAATGTTTTACATGAAATACATTGACGTAAAAATAATAGGTTTGTTAATTGTATAAAAATCGCGGCATTTATCCTCTACGGTCTACGACAATACGAAGGGGCCAACTTAAACGGCGTCAGCTCGGCGCATCGTCTACATTTCTGGATAAGCGCCATTTCGTGACCAAACTTTATAAAATAAAAACATTAAATATCGAATTTAACTTTTATTTTTTTACATATAAGACTTTATTTTACTTATATCTTAATAATTTCGTCTACGATAGACCTGATCGAATCCTATCCACAATTATTATAGAGCGTTAAAAATAATGATTTTTTAGTCGATAACATATATCCAAAAACCAAGAAATAAATAAGTAGTAACATGAATAAATGCATTTTTTCTTACAATATATATATATTATAATAATACACACAGCAACGAAGTATATAATCACCACAAGGGAGAGAAGTAGAGTGGCGACAGAGATGAGGAGTATAAGAGAACGTCGTGTACCGTCGCGGCACACCAGCCGATCGGATCCACGTCGACACAAAGTGTGCCAATCGATGTCTCTTATCCATGAATTCAAAAATTGTATTACATTTTTCATTAAATATAGACTAATGAAATAAAAGAGTAACTTTCATTTATAATAATTTTTAGCCAATTCCGGATTTGTGGACTTAACTCGTGGAACCGAATAAACGCCTGCAGCGAAACCTGCATAATAAAAACGAATATTTGCGAGTATCAAAGCTGACGCTAGGGCTGAAATGCAAACTGCTTTTTAATTATATTTAAAAGTAATTTTAAATCAAATTTGTTTTAGTTAAACGTTATGTCAAAAAATAGAAATTGTTTTCGTGAACGTTTTTGATGTTATCCAGAATTGCTTAATTAAACATTTTTGTATGCATTATTCAAAACACACTTTTAGATACTGCACAAATAAAAACAAGATACATCTGTTTGTTATTTTTCTTTAAGGCGAAAAAACATTTTGATATTCATTTAGATTTTATCAACATCGAGCGTACATGTTTGTCAATTTGTGTTTCCATTCATGCATTCGAAGAATTTATCCCAGTTTCATAGAATACTAATATTGAAGTTAGCGGTCACTAACGTCAAAAAAGACGCCAGCTTTCCTCCTTAAAGCATTATTTTTTAAATACTCTACCAAATTTATCATACCATATTTCTTACTTCAAAATGGCGAGCTTCTCTATAAACTTTAATTTCCAATTTCATCTCTTTATGCGATGGATTTTTAAAAACGTTATAATGAATAGTGTTTACTCTAAAACTCAAGCCTGTTGTTCTATTTCCACATTTCTAACATCAAAATTGAACTTCAACAACATACTTTCAATCTCAGTGAATCCTCATAGGGTGTGAATTTCCAAAAACGTTGTAATAATTGTCCTTTATAGCATGTAAAATAGAGAATATCCTATCCATAGTTAGTATCATCCTAAGTTTCGTACTAATTTTCAATGTGCCTGAACTCTTTTCTGTCGTCTCACCGGATTATGAAAGTGTACCTGACTTTGCGCGCTCACTTGGGCACTATATGTCCCACGAAGTTTTCCAGTTTATTTTCATAACAACCGTCGTGGCTAACATCAGTCATCAGTAACTTTACTACTTTAAAGTCAGTAACTAATAAAGTTTGATTTGATATTAACATGCAATACCAGTAGAGCTTTCTTGTTAAATTAATTCCAGTTACTTCTAATTTTAATGTTGCTAATTAATCAACACAACTTTAGTTTCAACGAAAGTTTCTATTACATTCATACAGTGAAAATGTAAGGAATTTAAAAAATCAAGTCACGAAAGGATGACGTCACGATGCAAAAATAATATATTTATAAGCAAATAAAATAAAACTTTTCATACGTCGTTCTATTTAAAGTGTGAGTTATAAATAGGTCAACATCTAAAATGTCTGGGTAAAATAACGTCTTAATTAATGAATATTTATATCTAGATACTCTTTTTTTATCATATTAACGACTTTACTGCAACTGCAATATCACACGCATGGCTAATAAGGACTATAAAATTCAGGCTAGCGTAACGCGTCATAATTGAATTGCATGTTATAATGGGTCAATGGCGACCAAAGGATTGCCTTTGATAACAGCTTATATTGCCTTGTCATCCGAACTATATTGTCTCCCAACCTATCAACTATGAGGAGCCTTTGTCAAAGATGGGTTTTGTATCGAGTTTCCTGCAGACATTGTACTACGTTTAAAACGAGGCATTATAAAATATTATTTGTGAACAATTATTTTCTACGTCTGTCAAAAGAAAATTTTAGTTCGGAACGGTTTGTATTATGTTTGCGATGTGAAGTTTTCTTATCCAATCTTCAAGTCAAATAGGAAAAATGACGTTTCGAATTTCGCGTTTGTCGCTGTGATGGCTGTACGACGAATACAGCACATTCAGTACACGTTACAATACTGTTACAGGTAATACAAGTTTGCAGAACTCCATTATACGCTTTGTGGGACGTGAATGTTTGAAACACCTCAACTTCACTCTGAATGTGGCCGCCTTTCATCGCCGTGCCTTTAGATAATATAATGATGCTCTCCTTTTGATATGCAAATAATCTTATTGAGATTTTATCTTTGATATTTTCTAATTTTGTTCTAAAGCAATATTGGACGTTAACATTTTTAAGAAATCCAGTATATTTATATCTTTACCCATCTTTCTGGTTCACGAGCTAGCAAAATTTTAACTAAAAAGTTTGTTAAACGTTCTAAAATTCATATAGACATTTATTCAAATGCTGTCTTCTGTTTTTTTTTTAAATGAACATATTTTAGTACATCATGTAGTTAGTAGTTAGCTAGTAGTTCACTTGGGCTTGCGCACACTCAATCACTTTACTCGTTGGTCAGTCTTTAGAATTGGTCGCAGTAGTCGAAATTTGGACAAAAATACATTTTATATTAAGACCATATTGTACATTAAGGTTATACCTACAGAATCACTAACAATATTTGGAAAAATTTAAAGTTATTTAAGTTAATTTTTTAGTTGGTAAAAAAAAAAGTTATAAAAAATATGAAATGTGTTTAAACTAAAATAAAATGCATATCATTAATGATATACATAATACACATATAATTAAACAGGGTTGCTGTCACTATAAAATTATTTATCTCTTTAAATAAAAAAAAAATGATTAGTGCTTCTGTGGGTTGGTTGGTCTGGACATTTCGGTCCATTTGTCACATCGAAACATCAAGATTAAAATGTTAAAGTGACTTGACGTATCGGTATTTTGACAATATTAACGAGACGGTTAAAAGGACTTTAAACTTTAATCGAGTTGCTATATTTCTTATTATAATAAAAGCCACAAAGGTAATATAAACAACAAAACAGATTTTTGTTCACATTTTATTATTAACGAGTTGCTTTAAGTAGGACAAACCATTTTTTTTTTTATTGTATTTTCCTTTCGCAGGAGTCTGCTCAAAAGATTTAAATGAAACAAGGCGACGCTTAAGCCAAGAAAGAATTGTTACTTTTTAAGTCTTCCATTACAAATGACAGAGAAACAGCGCAACCAATGAAAAATAATTATAAAACTTAAATTAAATAGCTTAAAGAAATGACCGTAGCTTTAGGATATGAGCATTTCCTTCGTCATTTTTTTGTAATTAAAGTAATTGTAATATTCACACGACTTTTATAGGTTTATTTAAAAGTATTTTAGGTATATAATATAATACACAGAAATATATTTGTGTAAATAAGCCTGCCAAGACCTAGCTGTAGGATCAACCTTTCTTTATGAAAATATTTTGAAGCTGATTCCAAAGAAACAAATGAAAAACACATAAAATCTCAGTAGAGTTTTCCAGACGTGTTCTATCCTTAGACATAATATTCTTTAGTTAAGAGCACTAACTTCCATAGTACAAGCTATAATTTAATTTAGAAGTCGTACTAAACATAAAATAAGAGTAAAAATTAACTCGCATCTTTAAAAGAAACTGAAATAAATTATCTTCTAATTATAATATATTAAGAGCACATTATGCATCATGAGTTATAGTACAATGTAATCTAACTTTACTGAACCAAGTTAAGGAAATAGTGTAGGGCATAGGGCAACTGGTCAAAAACTTGTGACACGACTGTAAGCGGAGTAAATATTATAAAATATGCAGGGAATGTCTAGACGTCTGATACAGATTGCCTTAAGTTTCCTCACGTTCTGTTAAAATGTACGGAACAAAGCTATTGGGGTTTACCGAGTGAACCTTAAAACTTATTGCTTTATATTAATTAAAAAGTATATACATATATTGTTGGTATAATTTATGTTTAAATGATATAAAACAAAGGCGCCATTCTTATAAGTTCGCATTTGTTCTTATATACTAACCGATTGATTTTGATTCACCATTATATAATTAAAAATCATAATATTCTTTATTCGAGTAGGCTTATAAAAGCACTTTTGAATCTTCATGTTACAGAAATACCACCATAATATAATTGTTGCGATTAATTTTAAAGGTCTTAATATACTATATAATACTTTCATATTTCATTTAATAATAGAAGAGAAGTATACTGTAGTTTAATGAAGTCGTTAAGGGGCTTTTTGGGATTCCGAAATGGCTTACGCTGACTAAACAATAAGAGACACATCAAGTTAACGTAGTGCTGAATGTTCAGTCTTAACAATCGCCTGAAGTAAATACCGCGACGGCATAAATCTTTTACAGATCACAATAGTATTAAAAAATTATCAAAATTTAACGTTTGTTTTAGTTCAATTTATTTGTAACATAATAGATATAAATTTCTATCGTAATATATTTTTTTTTCTGCTTTAGTAGAAATTGTTTAAATATATGTTAGGTATGAGTAGTTTAGAGAATTAGAATGTGGAAACCCAGTGGTGATGTGATGATGTGATGATGTCCTCTTGGACGATTTCGGCCAAAGGCCACAATCTCGAGGGAGGCAAGTCGACTGCGCATGATATATAGGGCAAATGTGAGCAAACAGAAGGGTGCTCTATTCTCTCGCTCTAATAAAATCCGACGGAACGGAACGTGTAAATGAATTCTGTAGCAATGTACTTTCAGAAGCAGTGCTATCTTCATTGCTCTAAATTGTTTTAAAGCATGTCGTTTCAATACGCTTACAAAACTTTGATGTAAATTACATACATATCTTTTTTTTACTAAACTGATCATTGACTAAAAACATGGAATGAGGAGGGATTATATAGCAAAATTGCTAATCTTTTATCAGATTTTTGATAGATAAATCCAGTTCAAAGGTAAAAATGAACTGTTGTAAGTATGTATAACTATATTATATTTTCGAGGGATTTGTTTGATCATAGCCACAAAACAATAACATGAAATATAAAAAAAAATCTGGCTCTAGGCTCGTTCTTAATACCGACTCTCTTGCTGCAAAGAAATCATTTTGGCATGTATCAGATCGACAGTAGGCCTTCGTGCAGGAATGCCACCAATTATTCTACCGCCAAACCACAATACTCTGAATTGCTGTGTTCCGGTTGAAAGGTGGTTGGGGCAGTGGAATTGCAGGTACAAGGGTTATTGAATCTTAGCTCCCGTGGTTGGTGGCGCATTGTCAATGTACAAAGTGGTTTATATTTATTTCTCTAAGTGACAATGTCTAGACGAAAGTGACTCATATTAAAAAAGTATATGACTGTGTATGTTTAAGGGGACATGAAAGTTTATACACTTTCCGAATTTACTTTTTCAAAGGCTAAAGTGAGAAGACATGTTTTACTAAACAATTCAGAAATTAGTTTTAGCCTATGTAGTACTTAAGCTGTCTGTGTCTTTCTGCCTCGCACAACCACTCTGTGGAACTTTCCATCAGGTGAGCCTCCTGCTCGTTTGCCACCTCGAAGATAAAAAAAAAATTGTGCAGATTTGTGTGTATATTGATATATTACTTTTACTGACTGTAATTAGTTTTGTGTGCAAAATAAATAAATAAATAAAATATTCATTCGAATGATGTAATTTTAATCTTAAGTAAATATCCAAGCTAACTTATATATTTATATGAATAACTATATAACAAAGATAAAATTGTGTATTATGTGTGTATTTTAAAAGATAGACAAATGAATCGCGCCTTTCTTTAAGCCTTTTAAGAAGTACAATTTATTATGACCTACAATTTATTCTATAATGGGATTGGTTTATTTTCTAAGATTTATTTAGCGTCAACAATCCTCACTCGTTTAACCCTCTTTCTATTAGTGAAAATCGTATCAAAAAGCGATGCGTGATTTAGAACAAGTTTACGGAGATACAAAGGCAGACAGGGTCTTTGCTTTGTTCTAACAATTTGTAAAAGCTTGTTGTCAACAAAAACTTATAGAGGATGCACGAACGCATATAAGACAAATTGACTAAAGTAACTTATACCTGGACTTATAGAGAATTTTAATTTTCGTATACATGAGTAATTGGAATACAAGATCTGAAAAAAAGAAGTAATTTCTGGACTAATATTTATGGACGTTAAAAATATCATAAAGTATATTATGTAAAATATATTATTAGGTAGTATTGGTTGTGAATTCGTTGATATTTTCCGTATAATTTTCAGTTTTATTTATATATTAGGCATCAAAGCGCTTAGATATTTTGTAGCTTGACATCGTTTAAACACTTGACGCATGTTCAACGTTTAAACTGTCATTAAAATACACTACACTAACTTTAAAAGCGTGTACCACGTTCGAACAAATTGATAGAGCGTAATGGAGCGCTGTGATTAAACTATACGAGGTTTAAGAGAAAACCGATCCGATAGATGAGGGTCAAGATATGCTGGATACTGCTTCTTTGAAAAACTTTCGTTTATATTATGCGAATATAATGAATGACATAAATAATTCAACATATATTTTCCAAAAAAATGTATGATGACTAATTTCACAGGAAACTCCTTTTACACTTTTAAAAAAAGAAGAATTGTAACGAATGTATAATTAAGTAAACAATAAATCCTGCGATGAATGAGTTAATAGGCTGAGAACACAATACGGAGCCTATATTTTAGAACATTTGTGAGAATCATGACGTTTTTAAAAGGGAAACACAGCGCGTTCTCCCTGACAAAGTACAAAGGAAAGAGTGCTATAATTGAGTTGTGACCCAGTAGATGATGTAATTGTAGTTTTTTTTTTAATTCTCATATCCTACATTTCTAGTTTTACCTATCGTACATTTTGTATGGATTGTTCTCTTAATTTTTTTAGTAAGTAGTGACTGTTTAGTGAGATTTTTAACACATTTTGTTAGAATTAGAAGGTGAACTTCTAAAATCCGCTTTAATTTGTTTGCTGATTTTCCGAATGTATGATTTGTTGTTGTCATTATCCGTATTAATAATTACTTAAATATAAAAGTATTCATTCATAAATACATAACGTATTAATTTATTTACATAATTCACAAATTTAAAAGACTGACAATGTGGTCACATAATAGACAGTCGTACTGTAAGAAATATTAACCATCCTTTAGATAGTCAATTGAGGAAGATTACATATTATAATATAACATGAAGTTACGACCCACAAGGGGCGGCCGCTTATCGCTGGTAAAACTGCGCGGAGCTGGCAGTTCAGAATAAAGACAAAAAACTTGACTTTATTAATGTCGGAATCTTTATGTTATAAGTTTATCCCACTCTCGCGTTGTATATTTGTTACTATCGCAACGATTATTATCGTAGATAGAAAGAATATTTTTGTAAGTTGTAAGACGGCTCTACTGTTTATATTTCAAAAGCATTAGCCTATAGTTGTGTTATTAACTCCAAATAAAACGCAATAATATCAATATTATATAAAAATCGACATTGCTTCACTTTATTTAGCGTTTAATGTAGCATCGACCAACGGTCAGTGTTAAAAAAATCTAATGCTTTCCACGTAGCTTTTGATACCAATACAACTAACAACACATTGATGATTATGATTATTTCGGTATTACAATGCCGTCAAAATAAATTATGAAGTACAATTTTCATACTAACAAAAATCTATATATAAGCATTGATGCTCATTGCAAAGTATATAAAAACATTAATAAAATATTGGCTTCTTTTAACACAATTTAATAATTTACCGTAAAAATTGTAGAATTAAAAACTACATGCTAATACGAGGTTCGCATTAAAAGTGAGACCTCTTAAGGCCTGTTAAGGTGTACACAAGCTAATTAACAATTTACGCACAATTTGTGTGAATATATGATAGATCAACCTATGCTATGCATACTGGATATAAAATTACTTCTTAAATTAACCTCTTGCATTTTTGTATTCATTCATAAATTTATAAAATTTAAACTAGAATTATTTTGGTTTGTTGTTATTTTGAGATAAGACCGCCTTTGTACGTCTTCGTACAGCAGTTGTTACTAAGCTAAGACTAGGTTTTAATGTTTTCGTATAAAATTAAGAGTAGGTATTCGTATTGTATTATTTTTATATATACAAAATAATAAAATATACATTTTTTACATTTTTACATTTTACATTAGCAGCCTGTAAATTTCCCACTGCTGGGTTAAGGCCTCCTCTCCCTTTGAGGAGAAGGTTTGGAAAATATACAATAAATTAATACTAATGTATTACACATTTCATGATAAGTGCAACAAAATACATGAGTGTACAAATATCAATATTATAATTGACTTTACAAGTAAAAAGAAAGATAAATTATTTGATGTGTGCGGCCAGAGGTCACTGGATTATGAAGTGTTATTTATATGTAGAGCGTGTGGTGTTGAGTAATTTGAGGTTTGAGATAAACAGTCTTTATATTTTATTAAGTAATATTTTGTAAACGACTTTTAAATTCACTTGTAGTTTTCAACCAGCCTACTAGATATTGTTTACTTTGATGTTTAGCCAAAGAGTAAACATATCAAATGTTTCTTTCTTCCGATAGACGGTCTGCACTGCCCATAGACAGTGGTAGATACTTTAAGTAATATTCATTTAATTATTTGGGAAGCCAACATGATATACAAAGTATCTAATTCTATATATACAACAAGTCTTAGAAATATTGCAATGTACATCACTCTTACAGGCATTTTATCGTGTAGTTAATTATTCCTGATATCACCCATGCACCACTAGCCTTGGTAACTAAGATATTATGTCCCTTGTGCCTTGTCGTAGTTGCACTGGCTAACTCACTTTTGAAGTCGGAACATTGTTTGACGGTAGAAAGATTTAACTTTCTAACTGTAAGAAAAAGCGATTAATGGTTTTCAGAATACAATTTAAAATATAAAAAAAGACGGTTGTGCTCATTTTAATGTTTTTGTCTAACATATGTCAGTACAGTACACGAGAACTGACTGTCCTAGAGACATATATTTAGTTTAAAAGGATTCTTGAGTTGCCAGACTACGATAATATGTTAAATTTACAAAACGTGAAAAATTGATTTTCAGTACCCTAGAAATTAATTTCACTGAATTACAAAAAGTAATTATTTTATAGGTCACGTCTCTCTAATTTATGAAACAGGAAAATTGTACACGCAAAGATTTATTTAATATCGTATTTACAATATGATAATTGGAATTATATGTAAATTTATTTATGTACGATGTATTTTTCCGATCGATATTTGTAAATTTCGACTTCGTTGACTGTCAACTTTCCAAAGTCGAGTGACATTGTCCATTTAATTTTCTATAATAACGAAATATTCTTAAAAGTTAAATCAATGTCACTTAGCTGTGTAACTTCTGTACTATGATTACAAACACGTTGTGAGACGTGAAAAAAATCAGGCACTAAAAAAGGGAAATATAAACTTGACGACACAGAGAATACTAAACCATACGCAGTGACACATAATTTGAGATTAAAACATTTTTGGACATAGCTCCTTTACAATTCTGTAGGCTTCGTATAAATGGCGCCAAGGCGGCAACGGCGTCGGACCTCTGTTTAATGTGTATACATTAAAAAGCACGTCGCACTCGCACCGCCGCAAACTGCATTGAAAAGTAGGCGTCAGCTCAGAATTGCAACATAATCGCAACCGTGCCGATGGTTTGTTGAACAAATTAAGTCATGATGTCAATTTAATTAAAAATAAGAAAAAAAGACAACGATTATATATATTTTTGTCTACTAAAAATACGCATCGACAGAAAAATTTATTACTTATAGTTTATATTAACAGCATATGTTGTTAACAAAATCAAAACTTTCATCGACGAAATAATATTGAGACTTTCAATTGATGATTGAAAGAAAGGCTTTTCACGCTCTGACCGCCGAGCTTTATTTCAAAGATAGCGCCCGACGATGACTACATCGAGACAGGGAGCTCAAAACACAGCCATTGTTCCGCCTTTGCATAAAGCCAACTGCAGCTTGTGATGCCCGCAATTCTAATTTGTTTTAAACGCCTCAATCACTTCCTACGTCGTCGTTCTTAAGCCCTTGTGATATTGTGATTACAAACCACGGCTTCTGCCATTAATGCCTCGAAGAGGATATTGGTTGAATCTACTGTTAAACACATGAGACATACAAACTTTAACAAACAAAATCATATCGCCGGGTTATGGCAAGAGTGCCATCATTGCGTACAAGGTCTATTGGCCCGGTCTTATAATAGCTGGTAATTTTGCTAAGAGACCGACAATTATTCATTCATTATTCACTTGACGGTCGCAGTGGCATCGTGTATAATATTTTACATCTCATTACAAGACTAAATCTTTTTAACTATCCGTTAGGTGAAACTTCTATACACACACACATTCAATTTTATGCACTCCGTCTTTTGTAGCACACTTTGTTAATGTCTATCGAACAAAAATATGCAAATTTCAATCAGCAGTCACTGCCTTTGGTTCATGTGATGGAGTTTTATAGATCCGTCGAAGTACCTACGTTGAATTATTGAAATATTTTTCTATTACTTGAATGGCTAGCGCGAATAATCTTATCAAAGATTCATATTAACATTTTCACGATAAAACTTTAATTTTTTAAATTAGTTATCTTTTTTTTTATTAATAAAAATCAAATCAAATCAAATCAAAAATCTTTATTCAATATAGAAGTGTTTACACTTGCTTATTGATTGTCAAAAATCTACCACCGGTTCGGAATTTAGCACCTCGGACCTGAGAAGAACCGGCGAAAGAAACTCAGCGGGATATTTTTTTTTTTTTTCATTTTGCATGTACAATAATTATTATATTTTAGTTATTTGAAACAGCCTGGAGGCGATCATTTCATTCCCAAGGTGTGCAGTCAACTAAAAAGTCATTAGTGTTGTAATATCCTTTAGCACACAAACGCTCTTTAACGATTCTTTTGAATTTTATAATTGAATAATTTTGAACGTTTTCTGGGATCCTGTTGTAAAAACGTATACATTGCCCCAAAAAAGAGTTACTAACCCTGTGTAATCGGGTACTTGGAGTAACAAGTTTATTCTTGTTCCTAGTGTTAATAGAATGTACGTCACAATTTCTGGGAAAATCGTTTATGTTTTTGCGTACATACATAACATTATCAAAAACAAATTGAGAAGCGACAGTCATTATTTTAATTTCTTTAAATTTATCTCTTAACGAATCTTTTGGGCCCAGGTTATAAATTGCACGAATAGCCCTCTTCTGCAGTACAAAAATAGTATTAATGTCAGCTGCATTACCCCAGAGTAGGATGCCATACGACATTATACTGTGGAAATAACTGAAGTACACAAGGCGAGCCGTATCCACATCAGTCAAAAGTCTAATTTTTTTTACCGCATAGGCTGCAGAGCTGAGTCTATTCGCCAACTTATTTATATGGGGGCCCCATTGGAGCTTAGAGTCTATTGTCATACCAAGGAACTCTGTTGATTCTAAAACATCTAATGCTTCCCCGTTTAAGCATACACTCGTTTTGACACATCTTACATTGGGAGTAGTGAATTTAATACATTTAGTCTTTTTACTATTTAACATTAAATTATTAACACTAAACCAATTTACTATTTCAGAGAGAGTATTGTTCACATCGTCATATATTGAAAGACGTCTTTTTATTTTAAAAATTAAAGAAGTATCATCAGCAAACAATACTATCTCGAGTTTATCACCTAGGAGATGTGGCAGGTCATTTATATAAACAAGGAAGAGGAATGGTCCAAGAATTGATCCTTGAGGGACCCCCACAGTAACTGGAGACCCGGGAGATCTCTTTCCATTTACATCAACCCTCTGAATCCGATTGCTCAGATACGAAATCAGAAGACTGAGTGCAGTGTCCCTAATTCCATAATGACGTAGCTTCCTGACCAAAGTTTCGTGTTGCACGCAATCAAAGGCCTTAGATAAATCACAAAATATCCCTAAGGCATCCTGTGAATCCTCCCAGGCCCTGTAAATATTTTTAACGAGCTCAACACCAGCGTCAGTTGTCGAGCGACCCCTTGTAAATCCAAATTGTTTCTTGTGTAGCAACTTGTTATTGTTAAAATGTACTAGCATTTGATTTAGTAATAACTTTTCAAAGATCTTGCTAAGAGTTGGTAGTACAGAGATGGGCCTATAGTTGTTGGGGTCTGATGTACTACCTGACTTAAATATTGGTAATACTCTACTATGTTTCATGAGGTCAGGAAACACGCCACTAAGGACACATTTATTAAATATAGTGACAAGGTAGGGTGCGATTACATCAATTATTGAATTGACTACCTTGACAGAGATCCCCCACAGATCGGCCGTTTTCTTAATATCTAGTGATCTGAAGGAACTTATTACATCACTTACACTTACTGTATTAAATTTAAAGCTAATATTACATTTTTCCACGTGGTTTTTTAATAATGATTCAGCAACGGTAGGAGAGGAATTTAATGAGTTAGTAGTCGAAAATGGAATGTCAGCAAAAAATTTTTCAAAAACAGTTGCAACATCCCGATCTGAGGAAAATAAATTGTTGTCAATAGATAAGCTAAAGTCGGAGATGTTATTTTTGACTCTTCCAGTTTCACAATTAATAATTTTCCATGTCATTTTAATTTTATCAGGTGCGTCAATAATTTTTTTTTTTATATGCAATGATTTAGCTGTATGACATACACGTTTGAACAGTTTAGAGTAGGCACTAACATAACTGATAAATGAAAAAGACCGGTTGTATGATCTTTCACTATAAAGTTCATACAACCTCTGCCTACTCTTGTGAATTCCGACAGTCGCCCAATCATTAAATTTAAGAAAATTCCTAGAATAGACTGTCTTGGAAGTAAATGTGGCATTAAATTCTGTTTTAATTAATTTAAAAAAATTGTTATAAAGCTCATTAGAATTATCATTTAATTGTAAATATGAGAGCTTTGCCATGATATTACTTCTGAACTTCTCAATTCGATACAAATTGATTGGAACAAATGTCTGTTTTAAATCCTTAGCATTATTTTTTATTTGCGAATTAAATGAAGCCAACTGTCCACAATGATCAGAACTTAACATATTTATAATACATTTATGATTAGGTACACAGTTGGTAAATATGTTGTCAATACATGTTGCAGTGGATTCAGTGATTCTAGTTGGCTCTAAGAATAAGTTAATGAGGTTATATGAATATAATAATGATCTGAATCTAATACTTGTGCTATAGTTTTCTAATAAGTTTATGTTAAAGTCACCACAAATAAAAATATATTTACTTGATCCAGATAATTTCAATAATGCACTTTCCAATATTTTCTCAAATGCTTCATATAACCCGCTAGGAGGTCTGTATACGCATACAACAATGACATGCTCAAGCTCTGCACAGGCTATTTCAATAGTCTGCTCAATAGAAAGGCTCACAACATCCTTACGTTCTTTAAATTTTAGATTTTTGTTAATAAGTATTAATGAGCCACCACGTATAGCTTTTTTTCTACTGAACATACTAGCCATCTGGTGACCACTGAAATTAAACATAAACTGATAATTTACAAGCCAATGTTCTGTTATACATAAAATATCAATGGCATTACTGTTTATGAATAACTCAATTTCTAAATCTTTTCCAGCCATTCCTTGAATGTTTTGGTGCACCAGGTTTACAAGTTTACTATTATTATTGTTTTGATTATTTCTAATTTTAAAATTTAGGAATTTATCCAAAGTTAAATTACTATTAGGTAAATTAATATTAGTATTAATATTACTTGAGCCAGAGACTACCTCTTTTGTCCTAAAATTCAATTTAAATTACTTTTGTCAGTGTTAATATAAATTAAATTGTTATTTTTATTATGCATATGATCCTTGGTAACATTAGGCATAAAATAATTATTAATATTGTAAGCAATTAGGTTACCAATTTGTCTTCTGGATTTTATTGGTAGGTACGTAGTACCTCCTGTCAACTTAAACCTATATATGAATTTATTAATGTCAAATAACATAAAATCATTGCTACAATGTCGGGTCAAATTGTATAAACATACATTTAAGTCATAAATATGTAAATTCTGTGCATCTGTCAAGGTATGTGAATATGGAAATGTACTAATTATAAATTTGCATTTCTTTTGATTTTGAATTTCACATAATAATTTTATATTCTTAATTAGATTATTTTTGTTCAGAGACAAGCTGTCTCCATGCATTAATACAACTATTTTATTATAAAAATCCTATTAATATCACTTAAATCGCTAAATATATTATTAAATCGCTTTGACGTAAGGTTAATTATACGCTATATAATATGATAACGCTATGCAAGGGCAGGAAGTGTTAAAGAAATGCTATTAGATGACATGACATTATGGAAAAAACTGGTTAAGTGTAAAATTACTATTTTATAATAGCATACTTAGATATATATTCTTGAATACAATATGTCTCGTTGGTCTAGTGGCTAGATATCCGGCCTCAGATCTCGAGGTTTCGGGTTCAAACTTCATGTCGAGCTAGTAAAAATATATTGGGTTTTCTTGTCGATAAATCCTCAATAGCAGTTCGGAGTTTAGAAGTTGGAAGTGTATACAATCCCGTGGCACGGAAAACGGAAAAGCCGCTAGTCTGACACCTGAACCCTTTCCTGTTACGTCGCATTTACCGCCCCGATGAATAATGAGAGAGGTTATAGAGTCAACTGTTTTTACGTAACAGATTGTGTACCTAATATGTCCTGCGAAGTAAGCTACCCTTGGGATTGGCCGCCGTTGCCGAAATCGGCCTCCTGGCCAATCTACGTCATCATCATATAATTTGATCAAGCGGTTTAATATTAATGGTCATATATTTTCAAATATCGAACTCAATTTTAAAAATGAATTGATAAACGAGGATGGTTGGTATATTATTTATCATATAAATGTTTTACACTATGGCTGTTTTATTAAAAGAAATGTTTTTGTACGATTCCTTGACTAACGCTTGCTAACCGTTAAGAGATGCATAAAGACAATATATTTTGAAACAAGAAAATTGTAGGTTCAAAAACTCATGTATCATGTGTCAAAGGTAAGTGTCGTTTTTTGGGATATCTATACTCACAATAACTATTTATATCTATTTCAGATTAGTAAAAAACTATAGGTTCATTGCTATTGTTCCACAATAACTCAAAGCAAATTTTTATAATATTCATAAATTTTATTTATGAGTTAAGTATATAAACTTTATAAAATAAATATACCTACATAATATTTTGTACCCGTGCGAAGTCGGGACGGATCGCTAGTGAAATATAATGAGATTATTCATTCATCATTGTGTCGACAACATATATATAAGTATATATATACAACCTAAAATACCAATAGGCGACTTTTGACAGAAGTGACCCGTATTAACGAGTGACCGGATGAAGCAATTAAAGCAATCCACTATGAAACCATTTGCTAGTAGCAAACAATTAATACGTGAACACAAAACAGATTAAGGTCGTATATTCATTAGCTAATAAAAAGTAGGTTTACTTGCTATTTATGTATATGAAACGTTTTCATTCAAAATAATTCACTTTTAACGAACATTAGATTAACCTATGTTAAATTTTAAAGTAACAAATATTTCCTTATGTTCGAAAATTGAAATAAAAACTATTTAGTACTACGATGATTTTTTTTTATTAAATGGTGATCTATAACTGATAAGTAAGTGGTAACTAAAAATACAATAAATTCTCAAAATATTTAACAAATAAACATTTTTTTTTGTATTCTACATTGGAAATACATTTTCATAGGCTGACAATCGAGATGCACAAATAAAATCCTCACATATTTCACTTTTTAAGATTTCATTATTTAAAGTTATATTCGTCTCGAAGCCGCGTCTGTTGCTTACTGTCTCGAGAGACTACGTTGGTACTTCAAGTATGAAGTCTATATGTATGTATATATATATATATATATATCTATTCGACGCCAGTCTGACAGCCTAGCACTTCGTTCGTCTGCGTTCAACTAATAGGGATAGGCGTATCAAAAATTTGTTGTTATTTTGTTTATAAATACGTGGAGAGGCGTCTTTACACCTTAATCGTATTTTATTTTTATTGTTCTGAACCATCGAGTGTATATGAAACCACATAGTCAATTCTAAAATGCACTTAAATTGTCAGATCGCGACATAAATCTTTACTGCTAGCTTAATTGCTTTTTTTACAACTTTAGAAATAAAAAAAAAATCGTTATTATAGTATAGTTTCACAGCGAACAAGACTTGTACTGTATTTTTTAAACTAATTATTATCATAGCTGTTATTGAAAATTCATAATATAGTGTCGGTTTACACGTACAGTATGCAAAAGCGCCGCGACGGCCACAATAGGATAATTTGAGATCGCGGCTTTAAATCGGGGACGAACACCACTGAATTTACATGATTAATTTATATTTAATATTCATATCATGCTCTACGTTGAAGAAAAACATCGTGGGAAAACTTGTGTGTGACGCATGATTATCAACAACATGAATATCAACAAGGGTGGATTTAAGACTTTACTCTACTACGCCAACGCAATAAGTGAGTATAATGCATCCGCAAAAACTAGCGGTGCACGCTCGCGTGTCTCTATTGAGTTTTGCATAAACAGCACTAAGTGACGCGGGCGCGTGCCGCTGGATTTTTAAAACACGCGTGTGGCTCGTTTGTCAAAATTTGTTGAGTGCCATCACGACATCGGGATCCAGGCCCGAGTTCGGAGCGGGCACCCGCTCTGTGCACCTACGCAAGTTTTAGCATACGCCCTTAAAACGACAGGAGATCTTGTTCAGTTCAGTTTTTTGGTTTTTCTTAGTAGATTCCGAAGCCGTGGTAGCTTTACCTTTAATAGTATCCTGTAAAATGTCGATTCAAAAGTGATAGTAACAGCCTACTTGAATAAAGTATATTTTAATTTGATTTGAATGTCGTTGGACATTGGAAAGTAAATAATATAGCGTGGAGGGGCGCGCCTTCGTGAGTATTCACTCATCTCTATACTCAGATCTAAACCTAGTGTCTAATATAATGTTGATGATGTCAACCATCTACTGGCACACTGGCACACTTCGAGGGCAAACGCCATGACGCTCTTTAATTCCGTTATTTCCCCGATTTTTAGTATTGTTATAACAATTCTAAGCTCGTTAAGGTTAAAAAACCATTTCTAACACTATATTTGTACCATTAAACGAATAACACAGAATGTAATAGAGCAGCACTCACTTTAAAATCTAAGTGTTGTAAATTGGAGGCCTGTCTTAGTTACTACATTTAGGTGGTACATAAATCAATAATGATATTACACAAACATTATCAAGTCAATTAACAAGTCTTGTTATGTAAAACATTTAAACAATATGCAATTCTGAAACCAACAAAAAAATATTCATCTCTGAATCAAATTCACGAATGCCCCAGAAATCAGAATTGCTGACAAATGCGTCAGAGTTATATAATTAATGTTAAATTAAAATAAACGAGCAAATCAAGTCCCAGAAGGAAAATAAACAATGATAAAAACTAGTGATTAACAATTTGGCATGATTTGTAGAGTAATTATATGTAAATCTTGGTTTGCATTTATTTGTTTAAGTATTTTGTCGTTTGTATTATAATTTATATAATCATCTATCATAGGGTTCCGTATCAAAAGTCAACTTTTTATAGCACATACTTATATGCTACACATTTGTTTATTAATAATGTACCTAATATGTATTACAATTGTTACAGTTCGTATTTCATTATATTTTCCATTTGTGGAAACAAGCAAGATATTAAATTATGACGTGTTTTCGTGACACTATTACAATCAACCGAATCAAATCATTTTTATGGCGTTCTACGTACTTGAAATATCGGTTTTAATTAATTTTAAACAAGACACACATTCAATCAATAAAATCAATGATGTTTCTTGTGATAGCGTTGATGTCACGCTTAGGTTCCAACCGTAACAACAGACGTTAGTCCGCAATTGGCCATGCGAGTCTCCTATTCGACGACATTGGATTACCGTTCGGGCTATAGATTTGTATCGCGATGTTAGCGTATTAAGCCGCTGTTATCTCTTACATCTGATAGTAATCGTTAACTATAGATAATAGAAGCTTATTCTACTCCAATTTTTTCTGGTACCAATAAAATTATCTTGTTCTGTTACTTGAAATTAGTTTTCCAAGCGTTTTGAAATTTAATTATTTCAGTATCGGATCCGTGGTTCAGGCGATATAAGGTAGCGTTTATAGTGTTAGAGTTATATGAGAATTGAAAATTTACTAGAAATTATTTTATGCAGATATTGTGCATTTTAGTAAAATTGCTTTTAAAGAAAGATGCAGGCAGACTCGCAGACAAGGAGCGGCTAACAAATAAAACTTACGGCGAAGTGTAATAACGTCCAATAACGCGTTATATATTAAGTGTTATATCGAAGAATTGGCACGAAGACCGCGACAAATTTTATTCCGTGATAACAGAAAATGTAGGAGCAAATTGCAAACATGTTTGTGCGTCTGTACAGTAATGCAAATGGAAATGTGGTTATTGACTGGGGACTGCCGAGTTAAAAATAGGACGCAAAATAACAAGTAATATATCTAGCCATACTACTGCGCTTAAAAACGGAATTCTTCAAGCGATATTGCTTTACTCCGCTTCATTTCAGGATCGTTTAATGGTTCAGTTCTTTACGCTAGGAACATATTTCTTAAAGTGAAATCAGTCGGAAATACTTTTGTAGTCATTATAGTTTTATCTTTCGTTATAGAGAATACCCTACTTATTTTAATATTTTAACATTTCCCAAGAGGAAGGACCCCGAGCCTAGCAGTGGGACATTATCGGATAACTGTTTAGAAAAAAAATATTACACATATTTGTAATATGTTGAGATATGAATATAATACAAAAATATTTATAATTTATCGAACATATAAAGTAAAATATCTGTATTAATATTGTAAGTTTCTGATCATTCCCGGCTACATTTTTTAATATTTCATTAAAGTTCTGTGAAAACTGAGAGTCAATAGAAAGTACTTTTACATATCGCCGGAAATTTTAATACTTATGCAGAACGAGGATAAAATATTTCTTTGAAATACGCAAAATATACATTGTTATCTGATTTTGCTGGAATATGCTCCATACCTTCTCCTCAACGGGAGAGGAGGCCTTAGCCCAGCAGTGGGAAATTTACAGGCTGATTATGTTATGTTTTATATCTGATTTTATTGAACATATAATATTGTATTGAAATAGCCTTTGCATTACAATTCGCATTAATGAAATGGTTTATCGCGACCATGTTATTGATGTATTACTTGGCGGGGGTATAATCGTCTCTTGTTTTAAAACATATTGTGATAGGACGAGCAACTGGCCAAATGACGCCAGCGCATTAATCGATCACGCGGTTTTAACATTGAAAACTAATACATTATAATAGTTTCTATCAAAATGAAGACGATCGGTTTACAAAATTATAACTGGTTGACTGGCGCAGAAGTTGCTGCAATAATGATTGACCTAAATAAAATATTACATAGGTATATCAACAGGCGTACATCTTGATTTAACTAGTCACGTATAATTCTTATACCAAGTTCTAATTCTAAGCATCTACTTTGCGTAGTAGCTAACGTATAATGCTGTATATTCTTAGGTATTGAGTAAAACCCAAGGTTGGGAATAGAAAGGTATCAGGAAAAAATCTTAATAGGAAATGCAAGACTTAGAAGAGAAAGATTTGGAAGGGTTTTTATACTGCCATACCAAAGCGCATAAACCGTCGTGTCCTGCACGAAACTTTTTTCCATCATGTTGGATTAGGCGTCACATCAGATATAAGCAAGACTGAGTGCACGTGATGGCGCGCGCAATTGTTCATTATAATGTATTCTATACTATAATAATCAGTAACGAGGATATCATCATCACCACACTAGACTTCCTACCAGTTCAACAAGTAATTGGGTATACTGATGAGTAGGTATTCGGTACCTGAATGCGTGTCTTTTAATTCACTGGATTATCTATTTTAAAATTAACACGTGTTATTTCGATTTATTTATTATCATTTATCAGTCATATTCACATTCGTTAGGCAGATGGCCTTTGTCCGAAATATGTGGAATGACGTGCCTATGACGCGAAATAAATAGCATGCAATTATATTCTGAGCGTTATATTAATAATTTTATATAACAAGACATCAAGACACTCGTACGAAACTTTATTAGGGGCGCGTAGGCCGAATAGATTTTAATCGTCTACAGTGTGACAAATATAAATTTTGATACTTTGTGTAAAAATTTTAGTGGCGAATTGAATCATCGCGATGTTTATTTTCAAAGGTGAATATAAAAAGAAATGAAATAAAACGTTTCGTATGACAAGACACAAATCCATGAATGTATTTTATGAAGTATTTGTTATATATAATAACGCAATATGTATTGCCATTGTAGTTTTAAATAGACAATACCTTAAAAAGTATTACGTCACAAACTTTTCTGTTACTTGTCTCTGGTCGTAAAAGGATAATAATTAATCAAATGTTAAACGTCTCTTCATTAATATTACTATAACTAAGTAATGTCTGTAACACAGTTCCTCTTTGTTCGAGTGCTAGTTAGAACTTGCACTAAATATTTCCTCTAAAACTATTGGTTGGCTTCGTAGCATCTGAATGCATAATTCGTGACGGCAAAATTTCTTCTTATTCTAACCGCAAGCGGACCGCAAGGCGGTGGCGTTTCTCCTCTTATTTTTACTATCTTTATAAAATCTATTTTTCAACTTCTGGCTTCAGATTTTTCCTTTATTCTAATACTGATTCAGGTGAAGATATCTACGAACACCTTTATAAAGAAACTGGTAAGTTGTACAAAATATCGATTTTGGACGAATACTTATAACCTCGAGGACTCTAAAAGTAGTCAAGGTGATTCGTAAAATATTCGCCAAAATAGTGCTTCAACTTGATTCAGTCCCATAAAAAATTAAGGTTACCAGTAATTATTTATAAATCGGTGAAACTGTGGAACAAGCCAAAGTAAGTGTCCATTATTCCAATCCCTGACAGTTTTAAAATCATATTAATTAATGTCAGCGCAGGTTTCTTTCTGATTGTCCAGAAGGTTGTCTGTCTATAAGAGATCGCTTATAGCAATAATTGTTTAATGAGTTTATTTTAATTAACTTTGTGCGTTGCTATCGATAAAGTGTTTTTCTACTTTTAATTTATACTAATTTCATGATCGTGTACGAAGATACGATGTTCAGAAGCTTTTTATATAAGTCATGTCATAATCTTAATATAGATAAAAATATTGAACAAATTGATTCTGAAATTGCTTTGAGTTTATTATGAGACTTTTCATAACTACTACGACTAGTTATTAACATAGTCCCAGTAAAATTTTCGGTCCGGGCGCTTTTCGAGCGAACGCTGCCAAAACTATAACAGATACACGGAAACTTTGGACGTCCCATCTGTAGTTCTCCAAAATTATTCTAAATAAAATATACAACAATCGTTAAACATTACTATTTTTAAAATGCTAATAATAATAATAATATACGATCATTTTATTTCAACTCATTTGAAATCATTCTCACAACGAATAACATATGTTTAAAAGAGATCTTTACATATTTTGAAGTGGGTTGCACATTTAGCCTTTGAAATTTGGACCATTAATTTTAGATATAGGACTTGATAATCGAATAAACACGTGAATAAATAACGTGGGACATGTGATAAGATGTACAGACCCGTCGGAGATAATTCGCTTCCGTCGATACTGATTTTATTTATTTATCTTATGATTTAAAAAGTACCTATCAGGTGGTAAAATTACAATTCTGTCCCCACCGCTACCCGCGGATCTACTTACTTATGTATATTCTGTATGGTTAGTATTATTATATTTACTATCGTCAATTCAAAGGCAAGTTAAATAGGTATTTTTATAAAATTTGAACACTTATAATAAATTAAAACCTACATAAACATATATGGTTAGCATTTTTACTTGCCGTTAAGTAACGAAAATAAAAGTACATTAATTAACTCGGAGAATTAATGCTTATACTAAATATTTACCCAATAAATCTATTAGAATTCGTCAGTTTGATTACTAGGCTATCAATCCATGAGCATCTTGATTCCAGTTTAAGACCAAAACAAGTCATTAATTACGCTTAAAATGAAACTTCTTTCCGAATTAAAATGCTAAACAGGGATTACTTAAAACAATATCATTAATTATTTTGAAACCAATTAATATACGGTTCAAAGAATTATGATTTTAAAATATAATAAAGAGGTTATCTCGTTAATACATTACACATATCAAATCATCATACTTCGCTATCGTTTTTATCACAATTTAAGAATGATTAACACCAAAAATAAGCAAAGTGCACATCAATTTAATAATAAGTGGAGTTTTGTTTTTCCTGAAATAAGATCAAAAATAAAAATCAATATGTTGTTTTTTCAAGTAGACAAAAAACACTTTTGAATTGTCATGTTAGAGTTTTGAACCAATGTAAAGCTACAACTTGTTCGGAAAGTAGATTATACCGAGTGGAACCGGCAAGAAACTCAGTAGTTACTGTTTTCCACCATTTCAATTACAGAGTATATCTGTAAAGTACAATTAAACATATATATATCCAGTTTGAATTTTTTTTAGGGTAAGTATAAAAACCAGTTTGACTGACTAATTTGTCTCGCATCTAATATAAGTGACATTAGTGAACTGATAGATTAGTGCGAATTCCGATTCCGGCCATTAGAATCATTTGATTTTTTGTTTAATAAAATCTCAGTAGCAAGAAATTGATATTCGGCAGTGTTAGCAGTTTACACTCCCTAGCTGCCTAAAACAAGTAATGCTGTTGGTCCTGCGCCTGATCTCTGATGATCTTTGATTGCTGTCGTCCTCTCAGCCTTTGTGAAGTAAAGAATAATATATTTTTGTAGTTTACATATAAATAATTTTTACTGTCCTCAGACACATAAACAGAAAAAAAAAACATTTCTATGTCTTAATTATTTTAGGAGATAATCAAACTTTCTTCATAGTTATTTTTAACATGTGACCTAGCCATCGCATGCCCACATCTCGGAACCCAAATATAAAAACCTATTTCGGCTTCGCGACTGTACTTTAGTACAATTTATTATGGCTGCTAAAACACTTATGTTTATTTTCTCGGCGATATCAACAGAGAATGAAGGTGAATTAAATGTTGTTTAGAATATTTATTTATAATTTAAATACGTAGACGCTTTAACGATTCTGTATTCTCTACTATGAAAGTGAAATATGTTAACTCTTACCTTAGCATTAGATTCGACGCAGTGTGGAGTACATCAAAAAGGATTTGACAGACTCGTATCACAAACCGTAAGGTAGTCAGTAAAAATCCATGTAACCCTTTGGGAATGCTTTGGCGGGAGAATCGTTTCCCGCCACGTCACAGATTGTTGAGGTGCTAGTGCTCATATCATTGATGGATGCGCTACGACACCCAAGGGTTGAGATCGGGTGGCTCAATTTAACTCAGTGGAAAACCACGCGAGTGATTTTGAATAATTAAATAACATATTTATATATAGTATGTCATATCCAGCAACGCATAAACTCGCGTCCTCGATCAAATTAGGCGATGAGGTACTATTAAAAAATAGTATTACTAAAAAATTCTAATTACACTTTATTATTGATAGTCAAAGTAAAAACCAGTTCGGCAAAGTAATCACTTTGAACTAAGAGGAACTGGCGGAGGACCTCAAGAGTTGTTAGGTAATTTTCTCTTAGTAGTAGTTTAGGAGAATATGATATAATGTTAGGAAATTTGTATTCGTATAATTAATGGATAATATTTTTTTTTGCTAGAAATTTAACAAATAATTTACAAATTAGATATTGAAAGTTATTTTTAAAACTTTATTTATATTTATATATATTTTATTCTTATTAAGGAGAAGAAACTTAAGCTCTATTTTGAGTTGTTTGTATTTATTTGATATTATGTAATTACATTTTAATATTTAAAGCTAAGACAAACCAAAATTAAATTGAAATTTTCTTAGTATTATCCACTTCTATTTATTTCAGAGACACTTAGTAGTGATTATTTATTGCAGAAAACTCAAGGCCAAGTCTGTGTAAAACTTGATCGATGGCTATGATCACGTTAAATTTTCATAACTACAGTGTTTATTCTAAGAAGTTTAAGGTTGGATATAAGTTATTAATATTAAATATTTTCCATATCGAATAAGACATCATACATACATACATATTGTGTGATAGAATACATAGATGATAGATCATTGTGCAGCAGCTCGTGGGGGCTAAGTAATGGGACGAAAGACGTAGCAAGGTCAGCGTCGTAAGCGTTATCAGATAACGGTACTACAATCTTATTATCAGATTTGTGTTATTGACGAGTCTAAACCAATATGTTATATTTTTTATCGTGTTCGAAACGAGATTTCATTTATTTTTTTTAATTAACATTTAAATTGCTTATTTTCAACAATAAGTTATAAAATGTAATGAAAACAAAAATTAATACAAAAATCAAATATAAAGTAAAATATAACATTATTAAAACGATCACCTGAATATATATATACCTTTATGATTATGTAAGAAACGTCATATCTTTATAAATCAGTATATCACGTAGGTTGACGACATTATGCACAACCATTTTAGAAAGAATGTTTTTTTCGTTTCATTTAGCGTTTATATGAACGACAGTAAATACAACGCATTGATTGGTGTACGTGTGGCCGTGTATACTCGTAGATAAAATACTGCGTGGAAACCTGATGTCTTGATAAAAGTGGAACCGATGGTATCTCCTAACCTAAATCGTAACCGTTCGTACAAACAATTAATTGTCGTCAAGGGTAATTATCGATATATTTAATGATGACATCGCAAAATACGATGTTTGGGTAATACGGCGGCATCCAGCATGAGGACTATGTTTAGATGATCGATTATATAAACATGTATTTAAAAATAATCATTGTAATTACATTTACATTATCATATGATTAATTGTATTACACTATCAAAATTTAAATTGTCAAAAAAGTAAAACCTCGTTTAATGTAAACCTAATTTACAATGAGGATAGTATTGAAAACCGAGCTTAAATCAGTAATATTATATAGACTATTCGATCTAAAGCTTATGTTTAATCTGTCACTTAGAATAGTTTCCGTATTCGTTCGAACATTGTAATATCGTATAAAATCTTAACAAACTAATAAAATTAATGGTAAAGCGCAATAACGCTAACGCGTAATGTTTTGTAGTATCGTGTTTTTTATTGTTTAAACGTAAGGGTCATAAAGTAACCGCGTAATTCTAACTCTGCATTAAGAGACGTAGAATTGAATTATAAAAATGGTTATATTGTTTGTGGTTTTGCAAGCATTAAACACAGATCAAAATCCCTTTTGGAATCGTCCTCCGTCGTGGTGAACGGAAGCAAAACAATGTACGTACATTGATCAAAATGTTAAGCTCGTTACTTCAAAAATGAAGGTTTTCTAATTAAAAAGAAAAATAAGTTATTTAATTAATCTTATAAATCTTGTTGACAGTTATAAAGAATGTTTATGTACGCTCGATTTAAAAGTAAAATAAATTAACAGTAATTAAATTAAAAAAATAAATGTGATAATTTTCAAAGCCTGTTATTTATCATTAAGAGAAAAAGACATGAAAAATACTTTTAGTTATTAAATAAATAATTAGTAATATTGTGTTCTGGTTTGAATTGTGAATCCAGACACCAGATACATAGCGTCTTAGTTCCCAAGGATTATAGCATTCGTGATCTATCCATAGGCGATACAAACCCTTGCATTACGTATATATGGGTTATTGGTAATTCGTCGTATTCCCGTTAGGAGGTGATAGGGTAGATTGTTTGCGATAATTCTAACCCCTATATGCATGAACCAAAGTAAACCATTTTAAAATCTATTTTTTTCTTCTGATTTATAAAAACGAATAAACACTGGTTATTTGTCAATATTAAAACAATAATTATCGCTCTAAATTTAAAAATGGAAAAATATATTATTTCAATTTTTTTTTGATTTTTTTCCACAAAAATGCCTTCAAAACAAAAAAAAAATGTTATGAAACTTGTCCTGCAGATTATTTTAAAAACATAACCGTTTTATCAGCTCTCCAAAACATTATAGAACTAATTTTACAAAGATTGTACATTGTTTTCATTTCCGTGTGAATTATTTTGTTCAAAAAATTAACTTTTTTATTATTCGTCTATTTGTGTTTTCGATAAATTTATGAGTTTTATATTAACGAGTATTAATAGTCGATTCATTAAATGAGAAAACTCAATTTCATAGAAATAATTTCAAACTAGATTGAAACCATTAAAATATGCAACCAATAAATTTTAAAATAAATATTCCCATTTCTAACTAATAATGAGAATTTACTCGATGTATATTGTAACGGTTAACTAACCGTGTTACACCTGCGTAGGTCACAAGTCATCGCTCATAAAGGTTCATCATATGCCGAACTAAGGAAATACCAATTTCCGTCGGAATTCATATGTTCATAATTTAATGAAAGGTACGGAATGTGATTAAAGAGAAAATTGCACAAAGCATACCGACCTGATATGCATTATTTCTGATTCAAAAAACATATATAATAGCAAAATTGTTTTTTGAATCAGAAAATTGATAGATTTTGAAATCGTTATGACGCATGCGATAGTCTCATTTTTCGGGCACCTCATGGTTACCACAAATAATATATTCTATTGCCAAACAACAATACTCAGTATTTTTGTATTTCGATTTTAAGGTGAAGGTCTAGTTACACTGGATAACTAGAAGTACAAGGCGAATTGGCGATGTTACGTCTGTATACGGCTGTGACCACTTATCATCAGACGAAAAATTGAGAGTGCACTTATGTGCCTGCACATACTTGCGTATTATAGCATGTCCTTCAGAGTTGACATTCTCTCTTGAGAATGGCGGGCGTAGCCGATATCGGCTAGTAGGACACGATCATCATAACGCACATAGCTATTACTAATATGATAATTATTAAATTAAATTAATAAAACATTTTTAGTATGCAATTAATTATCTAATGTATCCACCACTACCCTTTACTGTAAAAGAGCATTTCAAGTTTTGAGTCCCTACACTTGAGTTCGAACTTTGTAAATAGAAATTTGTTTCCCATTCATTATATACCGGCTCTTTCACAGTTCACAGCTCTTCGTGTGTGTCACTCTCTTCCTATATAAGTTTGACGTACTTTAGTTACTTGCGATGACTAAGACGAAGTGAGTGATGTTATTTCTTTTCAAGTGGTAATAAAATTAAACTGTTTTTTCGACAATTTTTTATATAATATTTTGTCCACTTGTTTTGCATGTTACAAGAGTCTCTAATCTAATATCTATCTATCTATATATTTATAAAACTTTTTATGACGTCCTGAATGTGTGATTCATCATCGCCGAGCGTAAACTATTAAGGTTAGGATCACAAAATTTATTGTGTAGGATCGTTTTATTGAGTAGACACCCACTAAGGATACATTTTTAGAAATTTTACTCCCAAGGGAGTGAAATAGGGGTTGAAAGTTTGTATGGAAGTCCATTATTTTTTAAGTTAGAAACATGAAACTTTATTTTTGGGATACTGATTAAAAATGAACGGATTATTTAAATATGTACTAACACGTCTCTTATATCTTATATTACGGGGTCCCACAAGGATCTATTTTTGGTCTACGTCATTTCCTCATTTATATAAATGACTTGCCTTATACTATCAATACTAAGTATAAAATATACTATACTATAACATGCAATTAGCATGATGATGACATTTATTTTATTTAAAAAAAAAAGCTAGCTTATATCTGAAGGTGTGTATAAAAGGCTAATAACTAAACCGCTGACCTATACATTGGTAAATACTTATTGTTAAATAGAAGTTTAAAACCCAATTAAAAAAAAAATCTTATAATTTATTATTATTATTTATAATTTTTGTTCAAAATTAAATAAAAGAAAAGTCATACTAAGTTTATTTCGTAGGTTATTTTCGTGTCTAAGATATGTCTTGGGAAGTGGCAGATTTTGATAGTCAAAACATACTTTTATATAGAAGAAGAAAGAATATAATTGCAACGTATTTATTTTCTAAAGGAAAATTTAGACACCCAAAATTAGGTCCGCTTTTTTCAAATTGCATTATGACACAGCGCCCGCGTTACTTTTTTTTAATAAACACAGAGACATATAGACTCACTTGCCATTACAGTTAATAAGTAACAAAAAAATGACACGGTATGTTACATAATATTTGTTGTTTGTTTTCGTCATTGCTATAAATTACAGTAATATTCAACTATAAATTAAAAAAAAAAATATAATGCTTCTCTTCAATTGTACCATTATAAAATCCTTGGTACAGTAGAGTATTATTAAAAGAAGTTAATCTAAGATATTCTTTCACTATTCAGTAGTATAACAAAGGTTAGGTAGAGGAGCATAAGGACATGAGTCCTTTGTGTGTATACGAAACCCATATTTTTGTATGGAAGGGAAGAGTACATTTTTTTTTCGTTTTATATTAATTTACTGTATCATAATGATTCTGTAAATCTATATAATATAAAAAAATGGTTGAATTATGAAAAAAAATATGTTTATACTTACTTATTTCTTCCGAATCGTCAGAGAGTATCGAGGACCTGTCCTCAATGTTCTGAAACAAAATACGTTGCTTATTAAAAAAGGGTCGAGTTAAAAATAAATGAATTTAAAAATACTGTTTCCAAAAAAATTACTTTATTATAACCTTTATATTAATAAAACTAAAATTATATTTCTTGCTTCTTATACGCAAAAATATAATATAATATATATGCACAATATAATCTTATACGCAAAATCGCCGTCTGACAAGCTTCATCGAAGCGCGTGCATCTTTTGTAATAAGTTGTATTTATATTGGTTTAATAGTTTTTTTTCAGTTGGGGAACATAGGAAACCGCCTTCTCATTTATTAATTAAGAATTCCATGCTAAAAACATTGACATCAAATTCGACAGGACTAATAATAATAACAATCACATAAGAATAACGTTAATTTAATCCGTGTACCAAAATGAAAAACATGTAGTTTTACTACATAGATTTTTAATCAGCAGAAAGTTTTTTTTTGAAAAATTTCACCTCCATCGGTTGGGTGGCTAAAAATTCAGTAGCAAGATTTAACCCACACTTATGAAGTTGAATTGAAGCAATAAAATTATAATATGATTATTTAAGATATTGTGTACATTGCAATCAGCACTGTTGTTGACACTTAATATTTAACGGGCAATCATTTCATATTTCTAATGGAGACCTTCAATATACACTTATAATAGCATGACAAATGCGTACTACGTGGGAGCATAGGAGATCGCATATGTTATACGTAGCGTGTTTATGAGGATTTGGCCTATAAATCTAATTTTATTCAAGTCAAAAATAAATGGTTACTACTTATAGAGTGACGTGACACTGTCCCAGTAGCCAATGATAAGTATCGGTATGTGGTGCGTTTTAAAATAGAGTTATGACTTACAAACAATTCGAATCTATAGTTACAAGCGTATTCTGATACGTGCCTCCGAATTATATCTTATGTTTCCTCTATATAAGTCAGCTTTATAGTCAGGGTCAGGTTATCAATAAGTTTTATAGCCGACACTTCAATTAGAGCTCAACGGTATATTCTGCTAACGAATGTTACAAGTAAGATCCTGATCCTTTAAACTGAAGCTTGACGTTCGTAATACTGCTAAGAAGTTTGAGAGGAAAATAATAATAATTAATCACGTAGTTTTTAGTAGGAATACTTTTTTGATGGTTCTTTAACATGTATAAAAGATTATAAAAAATGAACTATTGAATTACAATGAAGGTGACGCTAAAGATTCCGCGAATAGAATATACAGACCGAAACAAATACCGACCAATGTAAGCCGATATTCAAAGCCATACAAACAGATAGATTTATATGCTTAAATAGCATATAACATTTCACACGATTAGGTTTAAACTCTTTACGAATATTTAGATGCATTAAAGAGACCGAATTGTTGATATAAGAGACGTCGGCATGGAAGGTATATTATTCATTTCTTAACAGTTTCTTTGATCTTTACGAGGACATGAGCTCAGCGAAAATCACCGGAATTAACCTATTTGCAATTATGACTTTATTATCCCAAATACCGGCGGTACCTCTGTCAAAATATTTTGTCATATCTATTTAAAAACTAGAATAATAACCGACGCCACAGACTCGTTTGCTAGAGCTGCTATAACAAATGGCTCAACCGTACATTTTAAAAATTATACTCAGGACTTGTGTGATCTCTACAATCGGACATTCCAAGGCGACCTTGGTTTTCTTTTCACAGGCAAGCTAATCGTTGGGTCATCAAAACTATCTGCCGCCTGAGCCTTGGACATGCATCAACACCTTGGACATACATCTGTGTAAAATTAAGGTTAGAAATCACTCTTTGTGTGAATGTGCCCTAGACGAAGGTTCCTTATCCCATATACTGTTCTCCTGCCCCAAACTCTTCCATCCTATACGAAGTTCTCCCTCCTAAAGCTCCTCGTCCTATTGAATGTTGAACCATTTTTAAGGTTTGTGTTTAGTCCACTTTGTAATTTTTTATGTAAATATATTGAACTACTACTATTATGCCTTCAAAATTAAATTGAGCCTGTAATCTTGACCGTGCCGATCAATCTCCATCGTGTCTTCTCCATCGCACGTGACATTGGCGAAAAAATCTGTGCCTTTGTGCCACAAAAAAAAAAAAAGAAAAAAAACTACGTAAAGTTTTGAATAATTTAGAAGTAGTGGTATATTTTATTTGTTCCACATTAATATTATGAGTCCGGCATGCCTATTTTCTCTCTAGTTAAGCGTTAATCCTTTTTAAGATAGGATACGTCAAGAGCCAGGTCAAAATTAAGTCGAGCCTATAAAAAGTTATTGGAGTTTTTATATAAAAACTCAGTAGCAGACTAAATTCTGATAGTTGTCACGACAGGTCAGGAGGACATCATCAATATCATCAAAAGCGATGGTCGCGATGTCACTTAACTTACTTCGGAAGCCGTGAACCGCTCGTCTATCAAGGTATAAATTAATAAATTAGCAAAGATAGGTAAGTTAGACATCTTCTTTTCTAAATATTAAATTATAAGAAAATAATAATAACAATGTTAAACCTGAATCCGAAATACTGAAATTTAAATAATATTATAACATTATTAACTTGTTATATTTAGACCGGAACCAAGATGACCCAGAAGAATACGGGTTCGAATACGGGCGTGCGCCACTGAAAGAAGTTTCACGTACTTAATTTGTGTTTAAAATGAATCTTGTGCTTGACAGAGAAATCGGCATGCGTCGGTTGAAATTCTGATTATCACCCAACCAGCCTAATATTTATAAGTATGCTGATGTCAATAAAAAAAACTTCTGCTAGATAGTGTAGAAGCAGATCGAGAAAAATTACAATTATGGATGATACATTGTTTATTTGATTTTATTACTCAGATATGATTTTGAAATAAATGAAGAATAGAAAAATTTATAAACATATTATGTTCATTTTTTTAATTTTACGATAATGATTATCAAGAAAAAAGTATTTATTGCAAAAGCCAAATTTACATACAACCAAACCATAAAATTATTGATCTAATCTCACAGTTGTATTGTACGCTTAATTTACGACTTACGTTATTTTACAGTTCAGCAGTGCGATTCTGTAACCATTCACTTCGTATCTCACTCGTGAAATGTTGACAATTGACTTCCAGTAATATGCAAAAAAAAAATCGTCATACACCCGATCGAAACCTATCCATAAATATAGATCGTTAACAAATAAATATTTTTAGTCGATAACATAATATATCCGCAAAATTATATATTGTATAATCTAAATATTTCGATATTAAATCCATTAAATTCAATGACTTCTAGATAATATATTTATATTTGTTTATTAGTATTTTCATTTAGTTGCGTTTAAAACCTGATTACAATGTCTATTAGAAAGTTTACACTTTAGTCATTCTCTTATTAATTTAGTTTCTAACGATAAATAATGATGACACCTCCAATTAATTAATTAAAATTGGTTGCAAAACGTTCTTAGAGGAAACTCGATACTTACAGATTGGATTAGATGATAACATTAAAAATTCCTGTCTAAAACGTACCTCTAAAATGTATAATAGATTCGTCATCACCATAATTAACCAATCACGAATCACTGCTGGACATTATCATCTCCCCGAAGCTCCCGGTTCTTATTATAGTTTAGTATATTATGTAGTTTAGTTATGGTACTTAATCATAGAGACTATTCCAATGAGTTCATACCCGAATCCTCCATTTATGTTAAGGAGTTGGGTAACATGGAGCTGATAATGCTGCAGCATCAAGTAAAAATTACTAAATTTTGAGTCAATGGATCCAGTAGAAGTTAGCCACAGCCCTTCAATAACGAGAACAGATTTAATGATCTTCTTATAGTTGATATTTCCATAATCATATCTAAGTACATGCTTGATTACAAAATCAACTCTAATCAATGTTGGCTGATTGTCAAATTAAAAAGTACGGTTCGGAAATTAAAAATACCCTGATCTAAGAAGAAGCGGCGAAAGTAACTCAAGGGTTTTTTTGGCAGTTTTGGCATCGTGGGTTAAAAAATGAAAATATTCTTTATTTAAATAGGCTTATACAAGCGCTTTTGAATCATGTTACAGTGTTTAACTTAATGTAAAGTTACAACCGGTTCAGAAAGTAGATTCTACCGAGAAGAATTACTCTTTTCCATCATTTTAATTGGAGAGTATATCCATAAAGTAAAATTAAGTATATATATAGTCTACCTAGAAAACAGGCTTTTTATCGTTAATATAAAGTGCTTTTATTAATCAATGTTTTTTTGATATGAGCTTTAATTTTTTAAATAAGCCAAATTATTAATAACTGTAGTCTTATTATAGAAACGAATACCATACCCCAGGAAGGATGTATCAACTTTGCAAAGTCGGAAACTATATGCTATTATTACCTTTCCTCGTCGTGTCTATTCGATTATCGCCATCACTTTCAAAGTTCTTTTTTGTTTATTATTGTGAATATACATAATATTGTTGTACAACAGATTGTAAAGCAACTGTAAGTTTATCCACTGTATAAAAACATCTCAAAGGGAGTCAAAATAAACCAGGTATTTTTTTCAATACTTCAGTGTATCAAGACGCTTCATCAAGACTATCATCGCAAATTTCGAGTTTTTTTTTATTAGGTATCATGTTGTAATTAACGTATTTACTCAAACTTAATAATTGTATAATGCAGTTTATTGGAAGCTGCAATAAATTCAGCTTATTATATCGTTTTCGTCATATGATAGACACGTGACCCTCCATGTTATCTAGTCATTTATATCTTGAATATCAGATGCTTGTTAGGCGAGTGCTTTTGTTTTGATGAAATAGTTATAATACAATGTATCGTATTTATAGGTAATCGAACGTTTATGTTATTTTATGTGTTGTTTACGTAATACCGCTATCGCGTTATTCAAAGCAATTATAACAAATTTTAAATTAATTTATTATATCCTTGCATTTATAATCTATTATGAAGTCATTATTTTCCTGTCCTTGATTTGGTACAACATACGTCTTTATATTTAATTAGTAATCAATTGCATTCTAATAAAGTAAACCAAATAGATAAAAGCCATCAGAAATGATTACAAGTAATTCTATTAAGTAATCTCAACATATTATGTTATATGTAAACATGGCGAATTAAACGGGTTATGACAGCATCTGTTAACTTAGTAATGCTATAAGAAAAAAAAACTCAAGCATAGAAAAAATAGTGTCTTAGCAAACAAACTTTTTAGCAGGTATTTTAAAAACAAATAGACAAACATAAGCAATTATGAAATATGAGTTTATGTCAATCAGATTAGTTAATTTCTTCTAAAAGCCATTAAACTAAGAATTGAATTGAATTAGTTATTTCATTAGTAAAACAGAAATACAAGGAATCAAACTTTTCTAATACGAGCTCTTTTAATTTTTCAACGAGTTACAGAAGTTGAAAAGTCCGACGTTTTCAATGTAAAGTCACATTAGTACTGGGAAATAGTCTAACAATGAAGTAACAATATTCAACTCGAGTTACTTTGATTAAATATATGAATTGAGATCCTTAACATACTAGACTTGAATCAAATATCAGTTTGACATAAATTGGAGTTGCTCCTTGGAGTTTCACACTACCTACTTCTTGCACGATATTGTATAACGTAATATCGATTGAATATTTGATATTGTTTAACGTTCATCCATGGTATTTATTTTAAGAAAAAGTATTTTCAAAGAAAGGGTAGAACCTTATTAACAACATACTTATTCTTAAAATACATACGATTGCAGGTAAATCTCAATCCTACACATTTTGTTACTTTATACGTTCTGATTTGATTTTACATGAATACTACATTATAAATGTTTTGTTTCTGAAATAAGTCTAATGATATTACAGTAGCGATGATCTATTATACTTATAAAATAAACCTTTGTACATGTAATACCTACGTCACAAATAAAATATAATAAATATTAAGAATATAAAATTTAAAACTTGAAGTTATTAACTAATGTAGAATGTAATTTGTAGAAATTATCACGAAGGCTTGATTATACTTAACATGTCAAATGAAAGTAGAATAAAATAAAGTGAAGTAATCTCAACGAATAATTTAAAACATAGCTCCATGTCCATAATCCAGTCTGACAAAATCCCTAGCACGGCTACAGAATATGTCTTATGAACTCTCTCTGTTTGAACTTTTATACAATTATACAATCGCAAGTTACATTGAGTAATTGAAATTTTAATTATGTTTGCTTTATAATATTTTTTATTAAAAAGCGAACCGAACTTGAATGTGACAGTTCATAGATTTTAGGCTCTCCATGATTTATACAAAGTATACATATGTATATCTATTGTTGAACATAGGTTCTATCTCAAACCACCATGCACAATGCACAATCACACTGTTAGTGCCCTAATCTTTAAAGCATTTTCTGCAAAGAACACATTTCCCTTAGCAGTTCTTGGTTCAAAAGAGGAACGGAGTCCATTGCCATATTTTATTCGTTATACGGGCTATTTGAACTCGTTATTAAAATTATCGCTAAGCGATTGGTTAAAGGTCAAATCGTAAGGCGTGACAGAGCGTGAAGTATTATTGATAAAACGGAAGTATTCGAGTGCAAAGATTCCTAATAAGAGTTGTGCCAATCGCAATGTGTTGGACAAGGCGACCTGCGAGAAGGCGCAGGAATATACATATATATTTATACAAAAAATCTCATTAGGTTAGTTGTAATAGAAAATATGCAGTTATAATTGATTTACCAATTTATAAAGATTCTTAATTTTGAATGTAGAATAACATAGTTTTTCCATATAACAACAAACTACGTACCTATTATTAAAAAATAAATTAATAAAAAGTTGTGCATGTGCGTTGATTAATCATTGATGCTGGAAATAATAGATAATACATTAATGTTTCTCGAATTAATGATTACTCTTTCTGAAAGTTTGGTTATAATGGGAATTTATTGATAGAAAGCATTTCGATATTTTAAAAACAAAATGAATATTCCCACGTCTGTAGCAATCATATTTCAATTCGGATTGACCACCAGCAGTTGAATGGAACCGAATTAATTGCTATAAGGCGATTTAAGAAAGATTTTTTTATTGTAAATATTAGTCGTTTATCGCACTACCAAACAATATTATGTTTTTTAGTGCACACTTTTAATAATATCCGTATTAATGGTTTACAAGACTGCAAATGTATGATTCCCTTATTTATTTTTAAATATTTTTTAAGCCATTATCTAAAAGAAATTTTAGATAATTGATGTTAACTTTTAAATATAATAGTACAACATTAAATGTAATAACCATGTTTCTCTCACAATAATATTTAAGACTGTGTTCTTAATATATGAAACTGGAGGTGTTTCCTGGGTTCAAATTTGATGATCACAATAATTGCACATCGATCTTAGTCCTAAATGTTTGAAAAAGCGTTTTAAATCTTCTAGTTCAAGACAAAGATTACTCGTCAACAAATATAATTACTAGATTTTAAAAACATAATTTGAAACTATAGGGAGTTGAAGGATGAAACATTAATGAAGAGGTTTCTGTAACAATGAGCTGTACAGGAGGGACCTTTAGTCCTCCCCTTTTTTAAAAATAGCTCATTTTGCTATGTTAGCACTACTTTCAGTTAGAAAATGTTACATACATTTTCTAACTGAAAGTAGTGCAATTTAAGCTTATGATATTTAACTTAATATTCGAATCAATTATTAAGGAATTTATTAGAATTTGTGCTACATAAAAGTTTAATAATGATAGTCACGTTACGCATTTTACTTGATGACAACGTAGACTTAGTAACGTTTTTATGATACAATGTGTAACATTGTTTTACAAAATTTATAAATGTTACGTAATTACAATATTAAGAAATGTTTAACAGAAATAAATATTAAATAGGAAAAAACGTTTATAATACTTAGAGAGTTTATATACGAAAGCATGCCTTGGGAATGAAACGATCGTTTTAAGGCTAATTCTTATGTTAAAAATTTGTTAGCGAATAAAAAATACCTCAACGTTTCGGTCGGTGTTCTTTTATGAGAAAACCAGCATTTCAACCGCAGAAAACATTTATTCGATTTTAGCTACATTTTTTTGTGTTATGGTCTGGACTCTGGTATATCTGCACTTAGCGTTACCCGGAACTACTGACGAGCACGTGGCAGGTTTTGTTTCATTACTTTTTTCGTAATTAAAATATTTTTAGGCTGACCTTTACTTATGTATTTTTTTTATTACCCAATAATATTGTTAAAATAATAAATACCCAAACTGATATTTGATATAATGGAAACTCTGTATTAATGATAAGGTCAAAAGTGGCTCTTTTCATATCCCAGCAAACAGCGTACTCAAAAAATATAATATTCCGTTTTTCGGAAGATTACCTGACGATATTGTAAAGACGGATGATTTGCCGTGGCTAGAAGTTTCATTTCTAATTTTATTCATTTCTAAGATACTACAAGAGTCTATGTCGAAGTGTCCCTTTCGGAATTATATCAAAAAGTGTGAACCATTCACATTACATTATAAAATTCTATATGAAGCTAAGAAAATGTAATTATTTATTACTGCAAATTGAACTGCGACATCACTTAAGGTCTACTATACTCTTAAATGATATTCATAAAAATAAATGTAAAAAAGTGCTAACTGTCGTCCCTTAACTTTTATTCCTTATGAATAGGCCACAGGGACCAAACAATATACTGTCACTTCGGATAGAATACCCGCTTCCGCTTGTCGCAAATAAAAATGAGCAGTATCTAAATTAAATGATAATTAATTGTGTTTTTATATTTCATTCTTTTTCGAGATAAAATATTTTTTTTTGTAAATGTACGCAATTACATAAATAAAGAAAATGTATTCTATCTCTGTTTTAAAATAAACATAAAAGCAGCATGCACCAACCAAGTTTTCAAATTAATGTAATTATCAAAACAATCGATTACGTCACTCACTTTACTGCTAACCCTAATTGACCTATCTACTACTTGGTTTGTTTACATTAATTTCATTTTGAAAGCGAGCGTGGCAAAACTAACTACTGGTTAATTTTATAAGCACGTTGCGGAGCTATTTACACATTTAATATATTACTTCCGATCGTCAATACCAAATTTGAAACTACGAAATCGATTCGAATGTTTTATTTGATAATAGATATATCGATTTATTACTATATATTGACTACAGCTATCTAAAAAAAAATTTTAAAATATATACCTCGTGACGTCGACCACTTTGATGTCTTGGGGTGCGTATTTCGTATCAGTATTTAATATAATTTATATATCGAGCGTAAGCAATAAAATACCGGTTCGTCGGTTGAAATGTTATCGTCTAATCAGCTTTGTTTTCAACAAAGTTTCTTAAGCATATTTTATGCATATTAGAGTAATTAGATAGCAGCGGTCACGGTTACTAATGTAAGGTAGGTCAGCAATTAAAGACAAAACAAAAACAATTTGATATCACACGGCCATAATACTAAGTATAACTTCGATATAGCTATTGTTTTAATAAATATTCAGTTTCATATATGATTAAATCATATTAGAAAAGCAATTGGGGATAAATGTGCTAATTTTTTTTTTATTTGACTAATATTTTATAACATTTTTATAACAATTAAATTAATCAGTAAATCAATTAATTTTCACACATTTACGGATATACTCATTAAAGTCTATTATGAAATAAACATTTGCAACAAAAGATGTAAAGATAAGATTTTCAAGTGCTCTTGAGTCCCATCAATGGTTGTATATTCTTTATCAATAAATTTATTTCTAAATCATCTTAGATATATTATTATGATTTTATTATATAGTAGAATATACATTCTAACCAATAAATATTAATAAAGTTTGATTATTACTACTGGTAGCCAGTAAGATGTGGTAATTAAAGTATATTATAAGAAGGTACGTAGGTGTATGCTCAGAGACTTATAGGCTTAAAATAATTTAAGAGGTTGAAATGATAAATAATTTATTATACTCCATGTTGCATCATTTATTTATTATTAATTAGGGATTTTTAAGACTCCTCAGAATCTTAAAATAGACATTCCCATTCTGACTGCTTTTGATCAACATTGAATTAAGCTTTGTTTTGTCATGTTATGTATTGTTTATTAGTAATGTAAAAGTATTTAATACTAGTTCATTTTCTTTAAATTAAAAAAAGTGTATTAATATATTTTTAGAAAAATTACATGTATGCGGTAAGAATTTTCATCATCTTAAATAAGAACACCTTATTAATATCAAAGCATTTTTTTGGATTTCTTACAAGCTGTTTAACAATAAATAAATATTAATTTCACATATGATAAATTAAATGCAGATTATAATGTGAAATTATATTGTTTATAATATATATTTGATTGTTTTTATTTTTATTCCATAATTTATTAAAAACATCTTACGTTTTTTTATTGATTATTCATACTACATAAATATGATAAATATCTATTTTATATTAAATATATATTTGTATGTGTTAGATATGACATCCACTAAAAACTAAACTATTAGCTTCACAATATTTTATACTGTATACTATATTCTGTAACTGACTGAACAATTCTAAACACATGCTAAAATTACTATTATACTTGTCAGATAACTACCAATATGATATTGATTTAACCAATTTTTTTTTTTAATTTATTTATAATTATATATTTTTAACTGGAGTTCATATTTATTGTTAGGTAAACTTTGCTTGTTGCTTGATTCTATAAACACAAAGAAATAAAATCACAAACTATTTTTATAACTTAAGTAATTTTGTAAAAAGTTACAAGTACTATTTAAAGATATAGAGGACTCAGAATGACTAAGTGAGTGAAAATCAACTTTCACTTATGTCAAAAAAATAACGGTAAATCAAGTAATAATAACAAGTAAATCGTGTATAATTACGATAACATTTTACTATCGTCATTATATTAAATTAAATAAAAATTACAGAACAAATGAAAACATGCCAATGTAAAATACTCATATTTGACAGATTAAGTATTAAAGCATGTGAATTGTGAAGTCATTTGTACGTAGCGTAAGCGTTCTCCAATTAGAAGTTGTATATATAAACAAATTGATTAGCTTGTGTACTACACAGCGCAACTGTCCGATAAACTTATTATGAGAATGAGAAATACATGCAAATGTATTATGTGTACAGCTAAGGTAACCATTATGTTAAAATCCTAAAGTAAATCATACCAATGTCTCTTGATCGCCGAGCTCTCGGTAGTAAGACTCGCTACTGCCTCGTCTGCTGCTTATACACATGGCTCTTCTTAACAATCCCGACAACATTGAACAAAATCCACATTGTTGCATAGTTATATTTTATGTGCGAAACAAATGAACGATTCGAGTAAGTTGTAAACTACGGTAAACGACGAGATTTATTTCGTTCACAACAAGAAAGTGTATTGAATATTCAAAAATCTTCACATTTTAATGCTAAAACACGAATTTCACTGTGAGAAAGAGTTAACAGCTTCCGTTGTATGTCATGGTTTTATCAAAATATGTAGTTTAGTTAAGATGTATCGTGATAATTACTATAGCACGCGGCAATCGGAGCGATTGCTGGCAGACAACTACAGCTATGTATGCAGCCAGCTGCCGTACGGCACGGCAAGCCAACTGCTCGTACAAGCGCGCGCTCCTCTAACGCGACAGCGTACAAACACACTTGCACAAGTGCGAAATTAAATATTTTTACTTTTTTCCTTACAAAGAGTAGCATCATAGAATTAAAAATCAGGTCGTTAAGTATCGCTATGGATACAATTTTACAACCCATGTGATATTTATTTGACTTATAAATGCTTATAAACGTAGAACAATTCTGTTTTTTTTTTATTACGGACATTAACTATAAAATATAAAAACGCTATATTTTAATTTTTTTTTATACAATAATTTTAATCCATGATTATTTTGCGGCTAAAAGTTATACATATTTATTTTATAAAATAAATAAAATGTCGGACCAAATATACACAATTCATTCATATATAGGTAATATATTTTTTGTAAAAGTTTACTTAGGCTAGTTTTTGTTTAGTGATTAATTGCCAGTACAATGAAACTCCGAATTAGATGGAGTTTATAGATGTTGCTATTCTAAGAAATTCGTTCTCCCATTTCCCTTGAAAAATGAGATTTTGTTATATAAATTGGTAATCTTAATTATTATAGTTAAATTTTTACAATAATATTTATTACACTTTTTTATTACTCAATAATGATTGATAACAACAATAAGTTACAATTGTAATTAAAAATAATATATTTCTTCCTTTTTTATCGATTTCTTAATTTTTAAGATTGTACTACCACTAGAATATTATAATTAATAAACTAATTTTTTTTTAATATTATGATAAAATAATACAAACATAAAAAAAAAAGCAAAAAAGTATAATTTTTCAATATTTACTAGATTTGTCAATCATATTATTCGCTCGAAAATATAAGAAATTAACCTAATACAATTTCATTTTTTATTATTTTCGATAAAAACAAACAAACAAAATTAGTAAAATTAGAAATTTAAGCAAGGTAAGTATTAATTTAGAATTACAATCTTAAAAAATATGGAATTATATATTGACAGTTACAGTAAGAAATATGTCAATGTCATATTGTTTTGCTTTATTTTTTATTATTTATTCTAAACAATTTAAGGGCATGCTAATTTCATTATATGACCAAAAAAAAAATTAACTGTCACTAAAATAACGTGAATTTATTTTTCTTATTCACACTTAACCAGACTAATAGATATCTAAGCCTACTAGCTCCATCTGTGTGTCTACAAAATACTGTTGAAGCAACAATGTACTAATTCATATGATTATGTTATAAGAGATGGCGCTTTTAGAAGCGTTTAAGTACCAGATACCGAAAACAGATGGTACATAAATTAAAAATTAAATTATTAACTATTTTTTTATTTAAGTATATTTTAGAACTTTTTAGATTATGACTTATAATAACAATTCGGTAAAAAGTGTCAAATTACTAGTAGCCGTAATTTACACAGAAGTGAACATTAGTAAAGGTCTTTGGTAAGTATGATTTATCAAAATTTAAGTGAACTGTATGTTCCCACCTCTATTAAAATGTAATATGCACGCCTATGTCCAAATATATACGTATAAAGGTGGCCTCACCCATATAGGTGCCCGTTATTAATGGCGTTTTTGGGATCTACATCGCTTAAACCCATCGTACCGAAATTATGTTCAGTTTTCGAAAAGGTTGAATAGGCAGCTAGTAAAAATATTAAGACATTATTATACGAATATAATACGAAATTACATATTAGATATATCTTTAATGATAATAAAATAATATTGCATTATGCATTAATGTTATTGTTCGTATCATTTTGGTACAATGAAGGGCTCTTTCAAGATACTTTTAAGTACCACATACCAATAACAGATGGCACTGAAACATATCTATTTTGGACATGTACTTATTTTTAAACTTAATTTTAATGTGCTTGATACGTTTGTTTTGAAAATAATCAAATGTTATTTTATTTAATAATCAATTAATAAAATCCTCTTTCATTTTTAAAAAATAGGTCGTTTGAATTTTTTTAATAAATAGTCATCACTTAAAAAACATTTTTATCGTTCGTTAGGCTTTATTCATAAAATTCTTCGCTACCTTAGGAATTATAACCGTATTTAAGTATTTAAGACGAACAAATAAAAATAATTATAATTAAAATATTTAAATATTCTACTTTAATGCTGTGGCTCTTTATTTGTGTTTATTACAATGTGTTAAGGGATTAGAATGCTTAATACTATTGTTGCGCATTCGTCAGACCGAAGCCGAATCAATTTGCTTTGAAGAATGAAGATTTACTCCGAAAAGAGGCCTCTTCTGTGGCCACATATATGTATATATTACAAATATTTGAATTATAGAATGTCTTTGTAAATATTACAATAATAAAATTGTATTTTTGAAGGTGGCAGTATGCGAAAGGTGGATAACCTAGAGCTGCCCTAAGCTTGACCTCTGTCAATGTCCTTAATTTTCAACATTTCTGTAGTTTCTATATGTTGAAAACTTAAAACAATGGTGGTATATGTTAACGTTCGTGAAAGAATATCAGAATTGTCAAAGCAAAATACAAATTAATTTAAATCGAAAGAGGTGTATAATGCATGTGCATCTCTTCTTCGAACATTTCAGGTAATATTATAAATTCTTTCAAAATACCGTCAATGCTCTTAATCTGGTCGTCTTAATATCCATGTACCTACGCATCTACCAAAAGTCGTCGGTTTATTTGCTTCTTTTTTGATAATTAATTAATTGAATGTTGATAAATTAAGTCTACTTATATCCAAGAGCAGGACCGGACCGTGAGTTTAGGAGGTCCTGGGCTAATACTACTTAGAGGCCCCACTTAAGACATACCTGAATGTATACTTGAATGGGTTTGATTAATTGCAGTATTCGCAGGGCCACAAACCATGTTTAATTTAATAAAATGATGGATTCGTCTATATTTGATTTTTACTTGACTTAACTGGGGGCTCTTTGAATCTACGGCGCCCTGGGCTGAAGCCCAAGAAGCCATACGGTAGATCCGGTCCTGTCCAAGAGTATGATCCGATTCAAGTCACTTAAACGGTTGAAGAATACTTTTAATTCGTAAACAGACTAAACAGGTATAAAATATTAGTACTATAAGTATCGATGTGTAAAATCTATGCAGCATTCGCGGTTAAGAAAATTATGTTGTTGAGTGGGGTGAATACGGTTCGCTTTTTGTGTGTTAGTTAATATAATATCCTAATTGGTATTCTGGAGCGAAGAAGCCGATATAAAACTTGCATATATTGTGCCGGGGATCCAGGGATACAGACACCCCTGGAACTATTTTTAAGATAGGTACGTTGTTTCTGAAACCCTTTTTAACAAGAGAAACAACGTATCTTAAAAAATCATAACAATTTCGATAGCTAATCAACTCCAATATAATATGTATAAATAGTAAAATACAAACGGTACTCATCATTCTATGAAATTCCATAAAATCGCGTTGATTTTATTTGAAGCCTATTAGAAATTACCATTGTAAGCTTTCATACACATACACATTTGGTACCAAGTATTATACTATATATTTACCTGTAGGTTATATGCTGTATTAGCTGCTACTATAAGACTGCTGCCGCACGAGGACTGAGCGTTTATGGTACTTCGGTTATGGTATGTAGCCCTACATTATGATGCCACGTTGCTTACTGGTGAGGGGGATTTTATTTTGTAAAATAGTATTTTTTAAGTATGTACTAGTTATTAGTAAGTGTACAGAAAATTGGCGAAGTTTCCCGCATTGGAGCAGCGTGGTGGAATATGCTCCAAACCTTCTCTTCAAAGGCAGAAGATGCCTTAGGCCAGCAGTGGGAAATTTACAGGCTGCTAATGTAATGTAATGTAAATGTATACTTCATATCAGTATAATTTAAATCAGTTTCATTGATAATTTAGTAGCATAAAGAAAATAAGATAAAACCAATAGATCGCATTAAATTAATAAAATCTTACTCCGAAAATACGTCGTTTGTTGACATTCAATGTCGTCGCTTATGACTTATGATAGACGTAGAAGATAGGCGATATGCTTTCTATAATTAATTATATCTACTATAATTTCATACCTTTCGATTTAGTGTATATTTCATTTAATTGCTTCAATATTCTAAACCAGCAAACTACCAGCACGGTTACATTATTTAACTAGTTGCCTAATATAAAATTTATAGTAACACAAATCATTATTATCAAAAGACCTTATTTCCAAAGCTCATTGTTTGATATAAGGTCAGTATATTATTATATTAAATGGTTCATATTTAATTATTTTTTATTCTATAAAGTATACAAAACAGCAGTGAGTCTATTATGTTGCAGGTGCATGATATATTTAATAAATATAAATCAAGTAAAGTTCAGTATGTAAATAATTTTTATATATTAATATTTAATACTAAAAGATGGTAAATTTTGATGAAAAACAAGTAAATTATTGTATTATCTTAGTTCTAATAACTAGTACTTGTTGGTTGTGCTGGTACCATGGTGATTGTTGAGGAATGTGTTGAGAAACAGTGTTATACTTATACATAGAGAGTATTAGGTATCATTATTTTAATATTAAAATTTTAATTAGAATAATTTTTAAATAAAACATTCAATCATCATATTAATGATCATACAGTGAAAAAGTAATAGGTATCAACCCTCAGAGAAAGTATAGTCACATAAGGTATAATATTGACTTGTTTACTTTATTCGTTAATTAATTCTACACAATACATATTATCTAATAATTAAATAAAATTATTTTTCTAAATTATGATTTTGCTCCATTTGCTGTTGGAACACTTGGACTTTGAACTAATAGTGCAAAAATCTTTATTATACGAATAACACCTCATCTTGTTGCCTCTAATGGTAGTAGGAGGCATGGTTTATTTTTCAGCCAGAGATTCTTGCCACCGTTCCCCATATCTGGAGGCTGTAATGTGTATAGTACTAAGCTTTTGTAATTTTTTTTATGTTTATATCTATTATACTTAAATAATGTTACTTATGTAAATAAATATTATTAATACATATATTTCATAGGAATATCATAATTCTAATAATAGGTATATTATATAGGTTTTAGATATTTGTATTATAAATGATGTTATAATATAGTATTGGTAACGATTATTAATACAATAAATATAAAATGATATTTATTTATCAGACAAATTATATCTTTAGTTAAAAATAAATAATTAGTAGTAAGAACTAAATTAAAAATATCAATTTTTTTTTTCTATTTTAGTTTGATTATAATGAAATAGGTATTTCAAAACAATTGATTTTTCCAATTAGCGTGACTTTATGTTTAATGTCAAAAGAATAAAACACATATTTTGCAAAAATACCTCTGGCTAGGCAGCAATTTTTAATGAAAGTTAAACTAAAAATAAAAACTATAATTCAAGTTTCGACACTGATCATTTTGACATTGAAATTAATAGTGTTACAAGAAGGGAAAAGCTGTATGATCTTTTAAAATAACATTCTTTTATCTATTCTTTTTAGCTTTATTTTGTATTTTTTAAAACTATTGAATAATTAACTTATAAAATATATTTTTGTTTAGATATCCTTTTTTTACAGGTAAGAGTCACCAATACCGTAGTAGGTAGTGCTTCCTGTAAAAAAAATAGGTCGTGTTATGTAAGTAAACAGAAAGTGTTTTTTAATAATACAAAATGTCTGACATATGCAATTTATAAAGTATGCATTTGAGATTATCCTCAAGTAATTCCAAATATTATTAAAATGCTACAAGTTTAATCTTATATTCTAATTTTTAAAATCTCATTTGTATTTTATTAAAATGTTTAAATAAGTTATATACTTTAATAGAGACTGTAGTAAATTTGTCCAGACAGAGATATTAAATCATGCTCTTTGATCATTTCTTATATTTTGATGATACTTACCTCAAATACAAATATTGATATTGTAAAATATTTAAATCAAGTCTCAGACTTATTACAAATATCTAATACTTTTGACGGCTCATTATTTTTAATTAAAAATAATAAATTTTAATTTAATTCTTTTTGTGAAAAGGGACTGTGAGGAGGCAAATATATAATTTTTTTTTAACAAATTTATTTAACGACAATATACACAAGAAAAACGAACTTTACAAAATGCATAACACCAGCCCATAAACTACGTATACAAAATTAACAGTGCAATTAATGTTAAAATTCAATACGACTAGATAAAAAATAGTTTGAGGGCATAAATAATTGAGGCCAAAAACCAAAATATATTATAATACTTGTTAAAATGAAAGAACAATCTTTCATTGTTAGTAATTTTATAATTTTTACGAGTGTCTTTAAGGATAAGTATTTATTTATAACAATTATACATTTATTACAGTAAACATAGTAGCAGATTTACCAATTTTATTTTTATCTGAGTTTATTCATTGCTGTTAATTAATATCTTAAAGTGATTATATGGAATGAAAAAAATATTTGTTCAGTTTAAACAATTCTGATTTGCAGTTTGGTACAAAACGTATTTATTTAAGTCAAGAGCTACAACGTCTAATTAGATAAACTTTATTTAAGATGAAAATCTGCCACGGGTAGTTAACCGATTTCTCTCACATTATTGTAATGAATGTTTTTCGGACTAATATTTCACACCACAGAATCTTTACAGCAGCAATTGCTTGAGAGTAATAAATAAATAATGCTTGTGATTTACATAGGTACATGGAAAGTCTGGTTCGTAAAATGCTGGATATAAAATTGATAACTTATGACACATTACGGTAACGCTTCAGCGGCGGCTTATTAATTTTATATTATACAAAATGTTATTTAATATTTATCAAATTAAAATGTACGATAAATAACTTGATCTATTAATTCTAAAACTATTGCTTTCCATCTGGTGGATTGAAAAATTCCCAGTGATGGTGATGAATAGTGCGACTATCGCTTAGACCGAACATAATTAATCCAGCAATTAGTACGAGAAATATCACCATTGCCATTTGGACATCCCTTTTGTCTTCCGTTCTATTAATATACGTCATAAACGTATTAAAAATGTTTCTGAATGTTCTACTAATCGAAGTTTGGCATACTCTAAGGAATTGAGCACCCGCTTCTGTTATCGTAGGTTCATGAATTCTAGTAGGCGGTGGAAGTCTCCTTGGCGATGGCCTTGGTTTGCCTTCTTCTGAACTCGATTCACTGTGTTGTACCGTCGGTTTTCTTTTTGATCGCCTTACTGGTGGTGGTGGGGTTTGATGTTGGTCATGAATTTCACTTAAATGCCGTTCTCTGTGAGAGTATGAGCGAGGGTGTAACGAAGACGTAGGTATAGCTATATCCTGAAGATAAGAATACAATAATGGTGTTAGGTCCGGTGGTGGAGGCCTTTGTGGCGGCGCAGAAGTTTCTTCAGCAGTTTCAGGGCGAGGTAAAGTTGATAGTTGTTCTGTCGTTTGTTTTTGTTCTACGGATATGGAAGTAGTTTCTTCTGATTTTACAGGTAAAGCATTATCTGTTTGTGTCTCTTCCTCTCTACTTACTGGTCTTATAGTGTCAGTTGTATCTTGGGTTTGAGAAATAACTGGAGGTATAACATTGGTCGATATTTCAGCGAATTTTTTCACAATTTCATCTATTACGGTTTGGGAAAATTCAATTCCACTGACTGAAATATGACCTGACTTTGAATCCATTTCATTAACATTTAAAGTCATGCCTTCAATGTCGGATACAAGAATTTTCGTTGCTTGTAATTCGGAAACGTTAAGTCGGCCGACATCTAAATCCCTTACTTGAAGTCGTTGTGTAACTAAATTGTCTAACTGGACATCCCTGTTTGTATCAGGCACTCTTTCAAGAGCGTGATCACTTTCTGGTGCAGTAACTTTTTTTGAACTTCTAGTTTGTATATTCCTTCCTTTGGGTAGCGGTGGGACATCTGGGATAAGAGATTCTTCAATATCAATGGGTTGAACAGTTAATGACGCCTGTGTTAAAATTTCGTCTCTTTCATTAATTCTGGTTGGACTAGAAACCCTTTTTTCTACAAGTATTACAGTTGGTGAAGTTCTTCCAAGGTTCGTTTTAGGTAATTCTGAATGAATCTTAGGATCCGAAAGCTTAAAAGATTTTTCCGATCGTGAAACAGGTCGCGAAGTTCGATGCGACTCTGACATTTTGTCATGTACCTTACCTAAAATAGATTCCTCATCAATGATATCCCTTAATGAACTAGACATAGATATGTCAAGATTTTCATCCATTCCTAATTCATAGTCAATATCGTCAGGTAATGGATCTGTTTGAGTTGATACCTCTATTTCAACTATGTCCTGCGTTTCTGATTTTTGTTGTAAATTTTCAGGCGTAGAAGCTGATTTTCTGTCAGATTTCTGTAATTGCTCTTCCATATCATCGGACATTTTTTTTCGTTTTGGGCCTCTTGGTGGTCGAGGTGGAGGAGGCAAAGGTCTGTCTTTCATTTTACTCACAACTGCACCTGATTGTAAATCTTTGTGTAACTCTTCAAATCGCGGTTCATCTATTTCATCGTATTGTGTCAGGTCTCCGTTCATTGAATCTTTTGTATAACTATTTAAGGTCATGAGGCTTGTCGACGACTTTTTTCTTGGAGGACGGCTTGGCATTTCAGTTTTCTTGGCTGATACAGTATAGTACTTCCGTTCAGCACTATGGCTTTTACGTTGTCTATTCGGTGGTGTTTTGCTTTTTGACCGTCTCACCATTTTACTTGGGGTATAGTTTCCTTTGTCGACTGTGGCATATCCAGGACTTTCTTGGCGTTTATTACTTCCAGTTTCAACCTCGTCAGCAGTCACTATATGAGTATCTAG